>NW_026000164.1:10851170-10940066 GCF_001458135.2 Marmota marmota marmota | reverse complement strand
TCCTTAAAGATTTACATGCTCAGATAGAAGCCATGTCCTCAGCAACTTTGTCATGGAAACAATACCTTATCTCCTAGTTCTTGGTACTTCCTGGTGGAAAACATTGTTAGTCTTTGTCTTTGCCATCATACTCATTGGCATATTCCTGTGCTATGGCGTTTATTGCTGCATCAATATGGTTCCAGTACTAATGAATTCTTGTTTCTCTTATAGACCATCCACACTCAAATGGCCCTCCAGCCTATTACTTCTCAATTGGACTTTTATCATGGACCACTCGATACACCCGATTTGATTTTAAAGGGGGACTCCAAACTGCTTGCCCCACATCGTCCCTTCTCAGCCTGAAGAAGCCAGAAAGATCTTCTTCGCCCCCCTTCCTTACAGCAGTAAGGAGTTCCCAACTTAGAGGGGGGAATGAAGCCAGATTTAAAGTTAGGTAGTCAGTGTAGTTAGGTAAATCGGGTCTAATACCGAGTGAAATCTAAAATGGAGGCCATGCTGGCAATGATTCCGGGAAACGCAGGACAACTCATGGAATGTTAATGAAGTCCTGAAAAGGCCCTAGGCCAAAGTCCACCTCAAAGAAATGTCAATGAACAGCCCCCAGCAAAAAGGTGCTGACTCAGAAGTCCTTCCTGACCAGATTACTTCTTTGGCCCTGGGCCTTCCCACCTACATTCCATCACTGAAAGAACTATAAAAAAGGGAGACAACATCCCTTCCACGGATTCCACCTCTTGGGTCCCCTTCTTCCTCCGGGAGAAGTCTTTTCTGCTGTCCTTTAATAAACTTCTAATTTCTACTCTGAAAAAAAAAAAAAAAATAACAAAA
Organism: Marmota marmota marmota; assembly: GCF_001458135.2. Taxonomy (NCBI): domain Eukaryota; kingdom Metazoa; phylum Chordata; class Mammalia; order Rodentia; family Sciuridae; genus Marmota; species Marmota marmota. The sequence goes on along the minus strand of NW_026000164.1, from coordinate 10,939,232 downwards.
AGGCCAGGGGTGTAGCTCAGTGATAGAGCTCTCCAGGGTTTACTCCCCCCACCCCAATATATTAATGTCAATGGATTCATCCTAAGGACTAAAGAATTAGGAGCCTTCTTGATGTAGATTCCTTGGCCCTACTCATAATCCTGAGTATCTGGGACTGGGCGTCTCAGGGATTCTGATCCCGCCAGTCTAAGTACTCATACTTTGGAAGAACCACTGGATCCGCAAGGATGCGGCACTAGACGTCCTATGGATAGGAGTCCGGAGAACAGTGCAGCGGGAGCAGGAGAGTGGCAAGGGCACGGGGACCCAGCTCAGAGTGACTGTGGAGTTTCTCTGGCTAGGGAGAGTGGACAACGCTCCTCGCCCAGCGGGAGTCACAGGTCTCCAGGCTCCGCCCAGCCCACGCCCGGGCGGGCCAGAACAGCTCGCCTGCAGCCTCCCTACGCGGCGCCGATGAACCGTACCTTGCTGACGCCTGGATCTGGCCTCCCCGCACTCCGTCTCCCTCGGCGGACTAGGACGGCCAGTGACGCCACGGGGCGGAGAATCTGGGGAAGTGACGCAAGCAGGGCGGGCGGCCTGGGACGGCTGTCGGGACGCTGGGAGCATGTCGGCTCTGGCCCGACTGGCGCCTTTCGCTCGCGGAGGAGGCCGCCTCTTCAGAGCTTGCTGCGCACGGACGGGTGGAGGCAGCGGAGTGCGCCAGTGAGTGTGGGGCGCGGGGCGAGCGCTCCCGCAGGCACTGACGGCCCGCGCCGAGTCTGGACGCCCTCACCTTGAGGCGGGAGGTTGGGCGGTGCGCGCGCACGCGGCCCCGCGCGGGGCACGCTGGGTCTTGTGGTCCGTCCGGGTGGCCGAGTTCGTGGGGCGGGGCGCGTGCGGTAAAGAACGGGGGCTGGGGCGGGACAGCCCGAGAGTCCGGCGGGAGGCGACGGAGCCCTGGAGGGAATCCTGGGCAGCCGCGGGTCTTAAGGTCGGAAAACAGTAGGGCTTGATGGATGGATGTCCCTAAAACGTGAATCTCACGACTACAGGGCGTTTTTGCTTTTTAAATTTGACGTTTAGAAATCCTAGGTTGGAACGATTCTATTTTGCTTCTTTTTTTTTTTTTGGTACTGGGGATTCAACGGAGGGGCGCTTTACACTGAGCCACATCCCCAGCCCTTTGTTTTTTAAATGTTTATTTTTTAGTTGTAGGTGAGGATAATATCTTTATTTCATTTTTATGTGGTGCTGAGGTTTGAACCCAGTGCTTCACGTCTGCTAGGTGAGCTCTACCCCTGAGCCATAACCCCAGCCCCAGCTCCGGCTCCGGCTCTTTTTTATTTTTTATTTTGAGACAGGGTCTAGCTAAGCGGATGAGGCTGGACTTGAACTTGCGGTTCTCCTGCTTCAGTCTCCGGAGTTGCTGGGATTACAGGCGTGAGTCTTCAGCTCGATCTGTTATTTTTTGGGGTGGTATTTCTTCCCAATTTATTTCCTTCCTACAGGACTCACTCATAGTATCTTACTTTGATGTATTTTTTGGTTGTGAGCATGTTTTCCTTGGACATGCTCATTTATTTGAATTCTTTGAGGTCTTGCTTCTGGTAGCCTCTTGAGGACACCGCCAATCCAAGATTACTTTAAATTTTCGGCTTGGGTTATGGGACCACAGGCCAACCCTGGTAGTGTGAATTCAGATGCAAATCTACCTAAGGACTGGCTTCTCCATGGTTTATTTTTCATTCACCCTTTTGCCATGGGGCCTAATAATTAGACTGCTGGTCTTGGTTGGTCTCACTCAGTCTGCCTCTTTTGTCCTGTAGCTGTCAGGGTGGAAGTTCTAGGACAGTTGGTAAATGACAGCTTCAGCACTTGACCAGTTTCCAGGCTTTGTTTTTACTTGGATTGCTCTTGAATTTTGTGCCTGGTCAGTGATATTGGTGGGGGGTGGGAATATATATGAATTTTATATATTATTTATACCTTATATATTTAATTTCATCTGTGATAGTTTTTTTGATTTGGAAGGTTGCTCAGAGTGTCTTATCTAGTTTGTTTCAGTGTAGTAGTTAATCTAGTGTGGAACATAACAGTCATAGTGTGCTATGCACATTTAAAGCAAGCTAAATGAAAGGGATTACAAACCTTTATCATTTTGTCTGTACTTTGGTGGAGGGAATAAGAAATGTTAGCTTTAATTTCTAGGATGTAACTCAGGGTTTTGGACGGCTTACTTTTTTGAAAATATAGCCGGGTGCAGTGGTGCCCACTTGGAATCCCAAAGATTTAGGAGGCTGAGGCAGGAGAATTTGCAAGTTTGAGGCCATCCTTGGCAATTTAGCAAGACTGTCTCAAAATAAAAAATAAAAAGGGCTGGGATGTGGCTCAGTGGTAGAGTCCCGCTGGGTTCAATTTCCAGTAAGTATCAAGAAAACATAGCAAATCATTTCCCATTTGGTTTTGTCTGCTAGTGCTGGTGGTGGTGTGCATATTGAGCCTCGGTATAGGCAGTTTCCCCAGCTGACCAGATACCAGGTGATCCTGGGTGAGTTCTTCAGTGCGACCATGTGGTTCTGGATTCTCTGGCGCTTTTGGCATGATTCAGATGCTGTGCTGGTAAGTACAGAGACTTCAGTTTCTTGTCCTTTATTGAGTAGGGGAAGGGAAGGTAGGATAACAGTGTAGTTTGTTTTTCTGTTTCTAGACCATTATTTCCTGTGTGAATATATTCCCTTCACTACTGTGTTGTCCATATGTGTGCAGGAATCCCATTGGTAATGAAACTTGCACTGGGCCGCTGAAACACATCCACAGCCCTGTTTTGTATTTTATTTAGAGACAGGGTCTCACCGAGTTGCTTAGCAACTTGCCATTGCTGAGGCTGGCTTTGAACTCATGGTCTTCCTGCCTCAGCCTCTTGAGCCGCTGGGATTATTGGTGGGGGGTGGGAATATATATGATACTTTTTTAAAAATATTTTTTAGATGTCAGTGGACCTTTATTTTATTTATTTATATATGGTGCTGAGAATTGAACCCACTGCCTGACACATGCTAGGCAAGTGCTTTTCCACTGAGCTACAGTCCCAGCCTGAAACTTATTACCTTTTGACCTCACCTGATCGTGTACATTTTGGTAGTCCACATCTTATGGTTTTTGTTAGGTTTTCATATTTGGAAGGGAGATGAGAAATTAATTCTCTTACCATCTAAACTGCGGATTCATTGGTGGATTAAATACTTAAATGATTATTAGTGTTCTCCAGTCTCTCCAGAGGCAAGTTAGAATGGCTTGGATATGAGTTAATTTTTCTGAAATCTGTGCTTGTGGGTCCAGAGTACTTTGGCTTTTAGTACATTTGAGTTTGTTTTCAAGATAGGAAAAAACCTTAAATGGTATACAAATTTGGAAACATCAGGTTGCTTTATATCCCATTTCTCTTAAAAATAATTCTTTGAAAGAGCTGGTTAGGTGAACTGGCAGCACATTTCCTGTTTAAAACACCCGTTTCATTGTAGGTCAGTTGTCAGTAGTATACTTGGCTACTACCATGAGATGATACAGACAGATTTGTTTCTAGGTGAGGATTGACGATGCTGACATCAACCTGAGGCTCCCAGATCTCATAGTAGGAATGACAGGAGTTGGAAACATTTATATTTAAGACATTGTCCAGATATGCAGTATCTTTGAAATGTGTTGCCTCCACTTCCTCCTATATTCTATCACAAATTGGTTTAGGCTGGTGCCTCCATAATGGGGAGACTTAAAAATTCAGGCCACTGTGCATGATGAACAGATTAAACAATAGTTGGGCCAACAGTTAATTAAGGGAGAATTTGTTCCTGTGGTACTTAAGGGCTGTATATATGGCAGTAAGCCTTACTCCTTTTTTTTTTTTTTCTTCTAAGATTTCTTTTGAAATTTAATTAGTTATATTTAACTTAGATGCCTGACTTCTTTTTCTTTTGAATGGTGTGACTAGGGTCATTTTACATATCCAGATCCTTCCCAGTGGACAGATGAGGAATTAGGTATCCCTCCTGATGATGAAGACTGAAAGTGTACACTCAGCTCTTTCCAAGTAAGTATTCCCTAAGTTCCTATTTCTAAGTTATTCTTTACCTTTTTGTCATGAATATTTGTTTTTATTTTGTACCTTTGACAGTCTTGAAGGAACTGCATATTCTAGCAGCATGAAGCACAGTTAATCATGTCATGTATCTAATTTTTGCTTTAATTATTTTCACCTGTGCTCCTTCTGCCCTTTTGGTCTTATTTTCCTTTTTATTATATATTTTAAAAAATTAGTTTTCCTTAAGGTTACAGTTTTAGGGTCCCATTTATCTATCCATTTGATCAAAGGCATATTAGTTCTGCTTGTGTGAGGCCTTGGATTCAATCCCCAACACAGAATCACAACAGAAAGACCAATTCTGTGCCAGGTCCAGGAATACAGTGGTGAGTAAACAAGACAGGGAGTTTATGGTATGTGGTAACAAAAACAGTGTCCTCCCTTTTCTCACCATTTAAATGGAAAGATCCAGCATATGGGTCTGTAACTGTGGAATTTAAGTATATGGAAATTGTTTGAACTACAAAGGGTTAAGGTCTTTCATTTTTTTTGCGATGCTGGGGATTGAAGTTTGGCCCTCAATTCGCAAGTGGTAGGTGAATGCTCTACCACAGAGCCACCCCCATCCTGAACCATTTTCCATTCTTTACTGAAAGAAGGGAAGTATTAGGAGAATCCCATTTCCCTTCCAAACCTTCAGGCATTGACATTCTCATTTACCTTTTTTTTGGTACTGGGGATTGAGCCCTGGGGCACTTAACCACTGAGCCACATCCCTAGCACTTTTTATTTTTTAATTTTTTAGTTGAGATGACACAATACCTTTACTTTTATTTATCTTTATGTGGTGCTGAGGATCGAATCCAGTGCCTTACACATGGTAGGCAAGTGCTCTACCACTGAGCTACAACCCCAGCCCCTTTTTATTTTGAGACAGGATCTCCCTAAGTTGCTGAGGCTGGTTTTGAACTTAAGATCCTCCTGCCTCAGCCGCCAAGTCTCAGAGATTCAGTTGTGTAACCTATGTGCCTGTGCCCAGCTAACACTAATCTCCGTGTTCTCCCAAGTGTTCTAGTATTCCTATACACACCTGCATTAACACTTTGTGTTGATGACTGGACGTAAACCCTTTGAAAGACCGTGATTTTGCTTCTTCCTCTATAGGCTACTCACATGGTCAGAGCTCAATAAATGCTTGAATAATGTGGATTTTGATTAGTAAGTATAAAAGTACTTAAAACTTTCCATTTTTGTTTTCCTGCAGGAGCAAGGTGAGAATTTCAAGAAATTATGGACTTCATAGAGTACATTAAAAGTTGTATATTAAAGTGATTTGGAAAAACAATAAACAAAAAAATAAAGCCAAGAACGAAGAACTGAGTTATCGTGTCTCTGGTAGTGACAACTACCTTTTATTTCCTGGGCCCCATCTGTTGTGCTAAGTGGTTCACCTGTCCTTTCAGCTCATTCCCTTGGGTGTTCTGTGATGTAGGACATTAAGGAACAGGGAGATGAAGTTACTTGCTGAGCATCGCACCCTGGTAAAGGGTGAGGTAAGGTCTGACTCCATAGCTCATGCATAACTGCAGGGCAGAACTGCCTCCTCCTTAGCTAACGTCTTCTTCACATGCATGTGGACAGGTAATGTGGCCACTGTCACCATTTCTCTACTGCAGGTGGATTCTTGTGCTGAGAGTAGAGGTTAGGGGTCAGTATAGACCATTTATTGCCTGTGTATCTCCTATGGGCTGGGCATTGTGTTGAGTGGCCTTTTGTAGGACTCTTAAATCTCTTCTTTTAATTCTTAGGACCAGAAGAGTGGGAGACAAGATGAAATAGGATTTGCTAAAATGTGTTTCAAAGTACTTTCCAACTTTCTATAGCATTGCAGCATTCTGAGAATAGATGGGACAGACTTTTCCTTCATTCACAGATAAAAAGTTTTCAATATAGGGTAGCTTGTTGACTTGCCCAGAAGCACTACTATTTGTTTTTTAAAAGTTTTTGACTATTTAGGCATTGGGGATTCAGTGCTATAAGACAACTAAGATTCCATTCTCAGAAAACTTAAATTTTAGGAAGGGAAGACAAGCAGTAAATCAGTAACTGCATGAGATTTACTAAGTGCTTTGAAGGAAATATCACTGGGTAATGCTAGAAGTGGGTGAGGTAGGTGTACTGCTCTTGTGGGTGGTCAGGGAAGATGTTTGAGCTGAACAAGTAGCGCCTGAAGGAAAGGTGTGTTAGGGACAAGGAGCAGCAGAAGCAAGATCTAGGGTGAAATGGTGGCAGCTGTGTTTGAGACAAAGTCCAGTGTGGTTTCAGCAAGTGAGGAGAATGTGGCAGTAGATGATGTTAGTAGGACATGATGATGAGTTCAGATTTTATGTTAAATGCTGTGAGCAACCTCCGGCAGGCCTTAAGCAGGGTTAGTACCAGGGATTGAACGGGGAGGGGGGGGGGATGCTTAACCACTGCGCCTCATCCCAGCCCTTTTTCATATTTTATTTAAAGACAAGGTCTCACTGAGTTGCTTAGGGCCTTGTTAAGTTGCTGAGGCTGGCTTTGAAGTCACGATCTTTCTGCCTCAGCCTCCTGAGCTGCTAGGATTACAGGCATGTGCCACCATGCCTGGCACTTTCTTTTTGTTTTTTTCACCTTGGGATTGAACCCAGGGTGTTTTACCACAGAGCTACATCCCTAGTCCTTTTTATTTTTTAATTTTTTTAAGCATCTGCTAAATTGCTGAGGTTGGCCTCAGATTTATAATCCTCCAGGGATTACACGCGTGCACCATCATGTTCAGCTTGATTTTATAGTACTTGGGTTTCCTCTTCTCCTTTGCTTCTCTACACTTGTTACAGAGAGGGCACATTAACAGCATGGGACAGTGACCCCTTCCCCATTGGCGGTTCCAACAGTCCTAGGCCTGTTGCAAGGGGTGCTGCAGACAACCTGTGTAGGGGCAACTGTCTCAGCTCACAAAAGTGTTTAGGTCTTTACTTTTAAAAGACCATCAGGTTGCTCTGTACTTTAAAAATCTATTTTTCAGTGGAACCCAGGGGTTCCAGAGCTACACCCCCAGTCCTTTATTTATCAAGACAGGGTCTTGCTAAGTTGCCCAGGTTGGCCTTGAACTTGGATCTTCCTGCCTCAGCTTTAGGAGTTGCTGAGATTACAGGTGTGCATCATCATGTCTGGACTTTGTACATTTTAGGTCTCACTGTTGTCTTCCCCTTAATAAAGTTCTTTTGGAGAAAGAATATAATCTATAACAGTGAACTCAATAGATAATCTCATTAGTTCTTTTCCTTAGAAATCAGAATTGCTTGGGGCTGGGGTTGTGGCTCAGTGGTAGAGTGCTCACCAAGCATGCACGAGGCACTGGGTTGGATCCTCAGCACCACATAAATGTAAAATAAAGATGTTGTATCCACCTAAAACTTAAGAAGAAATATTTTTTAAAAAATCCTATTTGCTTGACTTGAACTAAAAGATAACTTTTAAAATATAATTCTTTTGTTGAAAAGAATACTGGAGATGGGCTGGGGTTGTGGCTCAGTGTTAAAGTGCTTGCCCAACATGTGTGAGGCACTAGGTTTGATTCTCAGCATATAAATAAAATATATAAATAATCTCAGCACATAAATATGCATATAAATAAATGAAGAAAATAAAGCCCACCAACAACTAAAATATACATATAAAAGAATTAAAAAAATGAATATTGGAGGGCTGGGGTTGTGGCTCAGTGGTAGAGCACTTGCCTAGCATGTGTGAGGCACTGGGTTTTGAGTCTCCGCTCTACATAAAAAAATAGCAATATTATGTCCATCTACAGTTAAAATACTAAAAAAAAAAATACTGGAATTCTAATTTACCAGGCTTGGGCTATGAAATCAATTTGAGTTGATATTAAAAAATTGTTCCTGCCTTTTCAGAGGAGTGTGCCTCTATCTTGCTGTATAGCATATGGGAAAATACTTAAATGTGTGAGGGTCCAAAAGAGATGTTAAGCACATTATTTTTTAAAAAATATTTTTATTTGTAGATGTTCATTACTTAGTTTTTTTATGTAGTGCTTGGGTTTGAACCCAGTGCCCCACACGTGCCAGGCAAGTGCTCTACCACTGAGCCCCGACCCCACCCTCAACCCTGAGTACATTATTTTGATGGCAGTATATAAAGGAAATAACTGAAGACTTACTGTGGGCCAGACACTCTTGCAAACACTTTATGTTAGTTTATTAAATCCTCACATTATTATTTCTATTTTACAAGATGAAGAAATTGAGCTATGGGGTGGATGGGTTAGGTAATTTGCCAAATCACACAGCAGTTAGAGGGAGAGCTGAGGTTCAAATCCTGGCTGGCTGGCTCTAGGTGGAGCTGGATTATCTGAGTCAGCACAACATGGTATAAAACTTTATTATATCTAACAGTTAATTTTATGTTACCTTATGTATTAATATGCTTATAAATTTAAATTTCTCAAAAGTTTTACGAAACAATACCTACCTACGATGCACACTTAATTTTGCTTTATTCTCTTCTACCTACTTAAAAGAATGGCTGGTTGAGACCTCCTAAACTGATTATACTACTCACTAGTGGGCCTCAACTTAGTTTGAAAAGCTGGCATAATGCTTTTGAGAACCCAGTCTCTGGAGTTAAACTTGCTGGATCTGACTCCTAGGTCTACCATTTATTTGCTGTGAGTTTGGGCAAATTACTTACCTTGTCTGAATCTCCTTTGCAAAATGGATTCAATGAGTACGTAAAGCTCTTAGAACTACACCTGGCATGAAAGAAGTACTCTTAAATGGAAGTAATTATTTCTAGACCCCTGGGTCTAAGCTAAATTTATGTGACAACCCAAAGAAATGTTTGGTTTTTTAGGAAACCCTCCATTATGAAAACAGACTTAAATAATAAATATTCAACAGATGTAATACCACTCCTCGCTTGCCAAAAACAAACCAAAGCAAAACAAACAGAATTAAGAGTGGTTACTCTCTTCTTGATGAGTAGCTAAAAGTACACTGTAAGTTTCAGGGTGGGCTTGGTAGATGGAGAGATGTGCATAAATTGAAAGTTTGCTGGTGAAAGCATTACTGATAGCAGCTGAGGATCAAGTGTCAAATTTTAGTAACTGTTTGCCTATGGAAACTTTATAAATAACACAGGCATCTGAGATGAGGTGCTGTATAAGGAACACCTGTCATGTGCATGTTATCAGAAGGTAACAGTGGTCAACTTGGTTCCGCTTGCCCTTAGCATTATTCTATAGAAAGGAGCACCTGTTGCCCCCACCGCCTCATCAGGAGCACCATGGTCCACAGGCCAGCAGTGTCAAGGAAGCAGGAGCCACCCAAGCCACATGTGACCTGCCTCAGCATCAGTGGCTTTACCTTATTGAGGATGGCAGGGGCTAATGAGTACATCTAGCACTTCCAGCTCATAACTTAGTTCCTGGAGTCAACACCCATTTCTATCCAAAGTTCCCATTGCCATCATGATCATAACAAAACAATATATGTTGATCTTGTGTCCTGGCTACACAAGCTTGGGTAAGGCATATCCTTCAGCACTTCATATGGTTCCTAATATGAGAGGACATGGGCCAGATTATCTTTAATAACTCTGCATTAACATTTTGAGTTGGGGAGACTACATAACCCAGATAATAGATGGAATAATCATAGCCCCTGACAAAATTTCAGAAGTGCTCATGTAGCAGTTCTTTGTAATGGCATCTAAAAAATGTTTATTATTATTTTTTTAATATGGTGCTGAGGATTGAATCCAGTGCCTCACATGTGCAAGGCAAGTGCTCTATCACTGAGCTACAGCCCTAGCTCCTGTAACAGCATTTTATAATTACTGAAGAATTTACTATTCTGGAACATTTTATGGAAATTTCTAATACATATTTATAAAAAAGGCCAAAATTACTGTCATAATCACGAATGAAGTTCTTTTCAAAAATTAGTTTCTCTAACATTTGGATTAAAGATTTGCATTTTTCATATGAGAAAACTAGTTCAGAGAAAATAATGTCTTGATAGCATTCTTAGAATTGGAGGGGCATGAAGGGTATGAAAATCTGAAACCAGATTCTTAGACCTGTGCCCCTTTGGGGAATTATCTGTCTTTCATACTGTTCTCAGGATTTCCAGGTGAAGTTTTAAAACTGTTGACTTCTCTTTTGGAAACCTCTGGTGATTTTATATATTTTTGTCTAAAGATATTTTAGGTGTTTTTCAAAATTCAGGTCATGAAATCAAATGCATAAAATGAACTTATTAAAATGATTTAAAAGAATGAAGTTGAAAACATGAGTGCATGTTTGTGTGCATATTTTGTTAATGTAGAAAGTGCAAGTTGTGTCAAAACATTTGGAAAAAAATGTGAAGGTGAATTTCTACAGATTTATATATATTTTTTCTTTTTTTGTTCTAGTGATTGAAAGCAGTGATGCTTTACCATTGAGCTACATACCCCAGCCCTTGTTTTGAATTTTTTAAGACAGGGCCTGACTTGCCAAATTGCTGAGGATGGCCTTGAACTTGCTGTTCTTCTGCCTCAGCCCTGGAATCACTGGGATTGTGTGCCATTGTGCCTGGCCACACACTAATTTTTAAATTTACCAAATTAAAGCACACACTTGAACTGTGTGATTACACAGAGTGCTTATTTTAAACTAAAGAAACGTAAGGTTACAAAACTGTCAAATTGAGGGTCATCACTAGCACCTGATAAAAGACTGGTTACCACTGTAAGACATGTAAGTTGGACAGCATGTAGAGTGTAGCATGCAGGAAGCTTGACAACTTTAGCTTCTATTCACAAAGCAGTAATGACACTATATATGAAACAAAATCTGTATTTCTCAGTCTCCACTGCCTGCAAGAACTACCTGTCAAAACCATTGACTAATTTTGTTATTCAATGTAAGTGCTAGAAAAATAATCTTGAAAAAGACTTCTCCATGCAGTCAATCTTTATTATAGCAGTATTCGCATATTCACATCAAATACATAGAACTTTTTTTGCCTTTTATATAATACAGAGTTTTTTAAATAACTTTACACAGAAATAAATTTCTTCAATCTGATTTTCAGCTATCTTTTTAAAAATTCTCCATGCTTTCTATCCAAACTGAACAATATGTTCCATTATACAAATTTACATGAGAAAAACTCCAAAGTACAAATGAAGGGACCTGAGCAGGTAAGAGAACCAAAGTATCAGGAAGTGGGTATGGAGGAGAATTAAAAAAAAAAAAAAAAAAAGTTCAAGCAAACATTGAGGGTTAAGGATAAGAGGGAAACATCATCCATTTGACTGAAAATAAATGTCTTTCTTATGAATTGAAAAATAAGCTTTAAAAATAGTTACTCCATTGTAATTTTTGCAAAGCAGGTATAGAGAAGTCTGAGGACAATGAAAAAGTCCCCACCTTTTTACTGGGCCACCCTAGACTCCATGAGAGCCTTTTTATAATGCTTAAGCAGAACTGAAGTGAACTAAACCCAAACCTCTGGCAATTACAGAAAGGAATGTGTGAGCCGCCATAAGGTTTGGGGTGGTGAAATAGGAGTCGTTAATTCACTGCAGTTTAAACACAAAGCATTTCCCTTTCTTCTCCCTTACAGGAGACTTGTCCTCAAACCAAGAAGTACATGAAAAGGGGGGGATTTCCTTTTCCTTAGTCTAAACCAAAGAGTAATCACAACTACCAAAGAAAATGCATGATGAATGGACAAATCAATCCCCTGATCAGCTGTATGATCCCATCTTAAGAGAAGCAGCAACTGCTGAATGAGCAAAGGATCAGATGTATACCCAACAAATGGGGTTACCACAAATATCACTGTGATAAGTCTTTCAAATCAGGCAACATCAAGAAGGCCAAACAAGGCTATACCATATGGTATGGCCAAAGGAAACAGGACCCAATGAATTCATTTTCAAATGAAGAAAGGAAAAGGGTACAGTGCACACATGCGTGCACAGGACACACACATAAACACACACACACACACACCCTGGCATGTAAACTAATATAAGATGAAGATAAATAAGACATAAAGGTTAGCCACTTATGTTGATAATTAACATGAATAAAAAGGCATTATATGTTTACATAGCTGGTTTTAATCAGCTATGGAACATATGTGAATGTATTAGGAATGATTTTTTTAAAAAACCGTTCACAGCTTAGAATAAAAAGCACATTTATTGCACTCTTACATTTTATTTCTGGCAATTATAGTTTATTTCTTACCCTCACATTATTTTTCCCTATTCCCCAGACTGAACTGCCACCCCACCCCATTTTGGTCCCTTTTCTCTCCATCTGTGCCTAGTCTGGTAACCCTGTTGCTTAGGCTACACTCTGCAGTTTCTTATGTAACTCACATCCCACCAAGACACACGGGATCAAAAGCTTAACACAAATGCAAGAGAGCGATTTTCAAAGCAAAACATGACAAAGCCCCTCAACTCATAACCCCATTCCAGCCTGTCAAGACCCTTTCCTTATGCACCTCTTCATGCGTTTCTTGCCCGACTCCCCTGCATCTACAGTATCAATGGGAACCAGTGGTTGTGGGTGCTGGATCCTGTACTCAGCCTGCCAGGAGAAGGAAATGGTTTGCACAAAAAAATTTTTGATACTAACATGAATAAATATATTTTAGTTCTGTTTTCAAAGAGTACTTCAATCTATAGAATTCCTTACCAAAAAATGCACCACAAAAAATGATACACTGGCTGCGTCCTCATGCACAACTGGTTATATCATTACAATTAGTCAAAACGGCTAAATAAATGTTTTTTGAAAGTGATTTAGTAATTAATGAAACTAAATTAGTTGAAATTGTGGGTGCTGAAATAATGGATCTACTTTGATTACTTTGTTGAGGTGGTGACTAAGTGTCCTCATGTTTTTTTTTTTTTTACCTGTTACCTTAAGATTTTAGGACTTCAGATGCTGTCCTTTTCTACTTCAAAAATACCCAATAGGAACTGTTAAATATCCTTCTCACAATGAACAACAATTAGGACTGAATTTTAATTTAAATGTCTAAACAAAAGTGAAATTAAGTTACTTAAAAAAAAGCTTATGGTCAAGTGTACTGATATAACAAACATCTTACCAGTATTTAACTTTACCAGAGCTAGAAACATGTACCACAAATGCACTGGTCACCTTACTCTCCTCTGGTCAGTTACAAATCATTGCCTCTGCAGGCAGAGGTGCTACTGCCCTCCTTGGGCATTAGTAATTCATTTCAGTATTTCAGCCAAACAGCTAAAGGATGTGCTGGGGACAATACATTGGCTTTCTTGGGGGTGGTGAGGAATGAAACAAGATACAAGAACCACACCATGAAGTACGTCCAGTTTTACACATACCTGCTAGGTCATTCACAATTCCAATGGCCCTTCACAAAGGAGGTCTCCAGAGATGGCCCTCCTTGGCTCCCCACCATACACTACAACAGGATTAGTAGCACAGTTCAGCTTCATTTTGCAGACAAGTCTGGGAGGTGAGTTACATTTCAAACTCTGAAAATTCAGTGTCTAAGTTGGCAGCAGTACTCTGGAAACTAATTAAATCAAATTCTTTACTCTATTTTAATTTCTCCTTTCTCATTAGGTTAATACATGATTGCTGCCCAGCATTACAGTACTTCAACACTAAACTACAGCAGTTTCTTAAAATGTCTGTCAAACATTTCTGTTGTATAAAAGTTCCATGCTTTGAAGAACTGATGGGAGTAGAAAAAAGTTTCTCTAGAAATGTCACTGAATTGTATTTTCAACCTAGTTGCTCTATGTGATAAATATATCTGACTATACTAGGGATTATGTGCTTTAAAAAAATAATTTTGTTCACTGAAAATTTGTGTTTTCTCATTTTTTAAATGTGATTTTGGCTATAAACTCTTTAGTGCATTTATCTTTGCAGTCTAAATTGCACTCTAAAAAATATTAACACAGCTGAGTTAAACCAGAGTGGCTGCTCTCTTCATAAATCACTGATTTCTGCTAAAATTTTAGCTTTTTTTTTTATTGCATCATGAAGGCACAGTAAGATCATTTGGCAAATTGTCAAGGTATTTTTCTAGAGCCTCACCTACACCATTTCCTGTATGACCTGTAAGCTACTTGCTATTCCTACTCACAGTAAACCTTCCGTCCTGGCTGTGGTTTATGGCCTAACAGTTGACATCTGATATTCTAGCATTAAAAACTCCAACTGGGACAAAAAGGAGAATCTTGCATAAAGGGCAGTCACTCTACCCTCTTGGCTGGGCAGTCTCTCATGAGTATCTGTGCAAATGACAAAGCTGTGGCTAACTCATTATGAAGATGTGCTACCTTGCTGAGCCTACTGAAAACTAAGATCATATCACTGGTAGTGAAGCGATACCCTAACTATTTAACTCCATGCAACTGACTTCAGGTTAAGATTCTGAAACGTACCCCTAAACAGATTCTGGCACCACTTCCAACAACATTCAGATACTCAAACTACATTTTTTTTTTTTTTTTTACAGTATCACTGCTTAAATGTATAATGCCCTTTAGGACAAAATGAGAGTGCTCAAATAGAAGTACACATAAAAGTTAAAATCTTAAATCATCTTCATGTTCTAAAGCTCCTGACTTTTCATATTTTAAGATAAATAACTATTCATTACCTCATCCTGAGGAGGTAGTTTTTTTGAAGAGGTCACCTGAACCCTGCAATGTGTTTCAAACTACAGCTAGAAGAGATTTGCAAAAGCCTGGCGAGGTGGGTATGCGGGTGGGGACAGGTGGGTCTGAGGAGGGGTGTGCAGCAGCTCCAGCGGTGCCTGATGGATACAAGATAGCCCGCTGTGATACAAGAGCTGTGACACACCACACAAGAATGAGGGTGTTTACAAAGTCTTGGGCTGACAGTGCTGAAGGCTGGAATTATTTCTTTTTAATGTTCTTCCTCTCTAATACCAACATAAACATAACTTATATGAAATTTCAGCTTCTAGGATGCCTCAGTATGACCTACTAAACCTCAAATACAATCAGGGATGGGATGTTTAGGAACCAGAATTTGATAGCTTGACAAAGTCTTTTAAAGTGCATGTAAGTACAAATGATCACATTGGATTTTTTTATTCACAAACCCCTTCTATAAAACATGTTTTTTTTGGGGGAGGGTCAATAGTATTTCAGTGGCAATTTTCAGGGTCCTAGACCCTAGTTTAATAATAAAGAAAAAAAAACATAAGAAATATTATATTATTTAAAAACAATCTTTTATAGTTGCTTTCAAATTTTTTAGAAGGCTTCATTCTTTCAACCAAAAATGAAACACCCGCAGAAGGCACTGCAACCACTTTATGGACAAGACTGACAGCTATAGCCTTATAAGATGATGGGTGAAGCAGCCACACACTGTCTCCACAAATTACTCATAAAGTGCTCTGCACAAACAAGGGTTTCTTCCTTCTGTTTTCTTAGGCGCTCAACAAGTCTTTCTGCAGTGTAAGCATAAAAAATTAAACAAAAAACCCCAAAAGAAACTCCTTTTTTCGCCATTTGTAAACTAAAGTGAAAAACTATGATTTGATGGGAATAAAGAAAAGGAAGGTTTAAACATTTTATTTATTTCTAAAGTTCTCCATAAAAAAATCTCTCAAAACCCTGAGCCTGACTTCTGGGCACAGCTTCATTTATCAGCTTTTCAGATGAAACAGCAATCTACTTTAAAATGAAAGGAGGATAAAAAGTATTACCCTGTATTTCATTCAGAAAACTGGAATGCTAAGCTTCCTCCCTAAGTATGCTGGAGTTGTCCCAGATGCTGAGGTGGCCCCGCTTGCAGGCCCAGCACACAGAGCAGGCTCTGCTCCTCAGCAGGACCCACATACATATCTATGATTCAAGCCCTGCTCTCTCCAGAGAGGATCTAAGCTCTGAGCCAATCTTTGTAAAGGGAATACAGCCATATTTACAACCATCTATAGAGATATATTTAAAAAGGACAAATAAACAATGCTTTTCAGAAAGAGGCAGCATCATATGCACAGAAGACACCTTTTGATTTCTAAATTTTCTCTGCTCACGTAAGACTTAAAAACATTTCACCGACTGGGGATGTGGCTCAGTGGTAGAGCATTTGCTTGGGTTCCATCCCCAGCACTGCAAAACAAAACAAAACAAACAAACAAAAAAACCCCAAAACCAATAAAAATTAAAAAAATAAAATAAAAATAAAAACAACCAGTAAAAACACATCGTTAAAACTGTTAATAACTTAGGATATATTTCATTTTACTGGAACAACCTTTGTTAAATCCATGACATTTTCAATAGGCCTTCTTCTGATTAAGATATTTTAGTAAAATTCATCTAATGAAATGTAGTATAGTGGGAGAGGAATTATAATCTGAAAAATTTAACTAACTTCTGGTTCCCTGATGTAAGTCCTGTTGAATTTTCTTCAGGTCCTTGGCTATGACTCATCTGGGCTAAGTACATCTCATTTAATTTGGATTCCTCAATCCTGATAAGTGATTCTAAGGAGATTATTTCTATTAATACATCTGGTCACTTTCTTTGCTACTTTGGTGATTTATAATCTGCCCTTTAATAAAGGTCAAGGGAAGCTATGACTAGGTTATATTTTCCATTTGTGAAAAGACAAGACAGATTTAGGTTCTCAATACCTCAGCAGCTCTTTCTATAAAAACAACTGATGGTAGGCTTCACACACCCTACCTCAGTCTTGACATCCCTAAGATTTTCCTATTCTCTGCTTGGGGAACTCAGCTGCAAAATTATCCAACCTTTTGAAGACCAGGCTTGGGAAAAAAGGAAGGAGGAGAATGAATAGAGATACCACCATTTTTATTTCAGGTTGCATATTCTAGGTAAAAGACTAGAAAGTGGATGTAGGATGTAGTGTTGGAATCAATTGGAAGAAACAATGAGATTATTAGCAAAGATGTTAGTGTGGATCCAGCAAGTACCATTAATTTAAAAATTATAAATATTTGTCATTATGCTAAGACTCCCCATATTTAGGTAGAGAAAAGGATAATGATCTTTCTTTAAAAGTTGTTTATGTAACAAAAATACAGTTTTCAGGCTATATAATTCTGGTGGGAACTATAATTTCACTCCAATTCAATTACAGCTGAAAATTATTTTCTTTTTAATAAAAATATAATAGAAGAAACTCAGAAATTAAAACCTGTACCTTACATTTAATTACATAAATTTCTCACATTCAAAACTGTTATTAAGCAGTTTTGCAGGCTTTTAATCAGATACTGTCCATGGCATTTTGGCCCTGGACAAAGTAGCCACATAAGTATTTAGTGACTGGAAGAGCTTAGAGGAAGATATAGACTGTATTTTCCTGAGAATTTGCTACATTGTGGAGGAAACAAGTCCCCAACTCTCATCTTCATTGCTGGACCCAATGAGAAAAGAAGGCGGTATGTGCCAGCACTGTCCAGCCTGCATGGTTAGGCAGAGCCCCAGGGAGCAAGGCAACCAGAGGCTAGAGACCTGGGAGGTCCGGAAGAAGATGCAGCATTCCCTTTTCCTCTGCTCCCAGACTCCTCCTTACCGCTCAACCTCCAATCAAATAAATAGAGCTTCACTGTGATAGAATTTGTCAAGGACTGAACATATACCACACAGGAAGGGGATGCTGCATTTTTGTTCCATTCCTCAGAAATTAACTGATGGTAGCCAGGGGAAAGAGCTCCACAACAAAATCCCAGAACAGGAAAGAGAACGATGCTTGGTGATTGAAACTGCCCCATCAGATGATCAGCCACAAACTGATCTGGTGGTTAGAAGGGCAAAGTTGACTGGCAGACCTTCCATAGCAAATCTCCCAAGCTGTAGCAGCAGTTTCTTTCCATCATGCCTGACCATCAAAAGGTCAGAATTCAGGGTCTCTCCTCTTTCTTCCTGGGAGTGGGCAGACGTGTGCACGTGGTATTTGTGGTGAAGAAGAAACACTGGCAGCAGAGAATTCGGTTCCTAAAACATTCTTCCCTCTTTTGTTGGAAAGGAGACTCCATTCTGTTCCATACCAGCTTATGCATTGAAAATTTTATATCTTTAAAAAAAAGGTTTGAGGAACAGAATTGTGTTTTGATGTTAACAAACTGTACGAACACAAGACTTAAATAAAGAGTAGATGCTGCCATGATGGTGTGACTACTTGAAGGCTGCAAATTCTCCTGTAAGGGAGGACAAGAGCTAATTTTAAAATAGTTATCTAAAAATAACCTCAAGGTAGTAAAACTTCATTTAAATCTCATTGAAAGGTGACCAGTTATATACTACAAACCTAGTATCATCATCACTAGTTTAAAACCCCAAATGGCTGAAATATATGAAAGAATCCAAATATGTATATATGATAGATAAGTATGGTTCAGCTATATCAATAAAATATCAAGTCTGCAGATAGTTTCACAGCTGGGTTTGATATGTTATGGTTTAGATCAAGCTAAAAATAGTTTCAAAACAAAATTTCAAAAGAAATTGGTTGCACAATTGCAATGTCAATTTGCATAATACTTCTCTAAATTATCAACTCATTTTCATCTATCATATTACATATATAATGAAAGTCACTATAATAAGGAAGAAGAAAGAAATTATCCTTGTTTTTATAAAAATAATTTTTAGTTGTTGGGCTGAGCTGTGGCTCAGTGGCAGAGCCTAGCACATGTGAGGCACTGGGTTCAATCCTCAGCATCGCATACAAAAATAAGCAAATAAAATAAAGGCATGCTGTCCATCTACAACTACAAAAATTTAATTTTTTAAAAAATTTGTTGATGGACCTTTATTTTATTTATTTGTATGTGGTGCTGAGAATCAAAACCAGTGCCTCACGCATGCTAGGCAAGTGTGCTACCACCGAGCCACAATCCAGCCCTTATCTTCATTTTGTACAAACCAATTGAAAGGTCTAATGATCTGTCCACATCACACATTTGACAGGAGAGGAAGTCCAGACCTCCCACTTTCTAGTTAATTTTACTTTTTCCAACTATAAAAAATTAAACCTAGGCACTTTTCACTGAACTTAATTCTCTGCATAAAGAGTTCTTTAAATCATAAAGTCCCTTTGAGGTACTATATTTCTTCAAGCTTGACAAATTTGGAAGCTTCCTGGAATTATTAATATTTTTTGTACTGGGTATTGAATCAGGGCTCTTTACCACTAAACTAACATCACTAGTCTTTTTTTAAAAGAAATTTCAGATTCTTTATTTTTTATTTTTGAGAGAGAGAGAGAGAGAGAGAGAGAGAGAGATATTTTTTTTTTTAATATTTATTTTTTGGCGGACACAACATCTTTGTTTGTATGTGGTGCTGAGGATCGAACCCGGGCTGCACGCATGCCAGGCGAGCGCACTACCGCTTGAGCCACATCCCCAGCCCATAAATTTCAGATTCTTTAAAAAAACTTTTCTTTTAGTTGTAGATGGGCACAACAAATTTATTTATTTATTTTTATGTGATGCTGAGGACGAACCTAGAGCCTCACATATATTAGGCATGGGCTTTACCACTGAGGCACAATCACAGCCCTCCCTAGTCCTTTTTATTTTATTTTGGGTCTGAGTTGCCAAGACTGGCCTTGAGCTTGTGATCCTCCTGCTTCAGCCTCCCAAGTAGCTGGGATTACAGGTGTGTGCCACTGTGATAGTTTCATGGCATTATTTTTCATCTAACATTCTGTCTACAGCTGGTACTTGTAAACTCAAGGCCAGTTCTCGTTACTATATAATACTAAAGTTAATTTCTGGGAGTTGGTTAATAATTGACAATTATTAGAATTTAGTCTGCTATAACATCATTTTTTGCATAGCACTGTCTGAGGAGGATCTAAGCAATCACTTATATGAATACACTATTAATCTAGGAAGAACCTATCCATTTTTTCGTGGCTGTTAGATTCTACTTGGTTGCCAGAGAATGTCAGCATGTCCTAATGCAGAGCATATTACCTAGTACCCTGGTGACTGGTTGAACCCTGGGATTTGTATGCTGATGATATTAGCAACTGTTTTGAGTGCCAGACATGCCAGATGCCTCAACTTAACATTTTATACACATTTACATCTGACACTCATAATAATCCTATGAAGTAGACCCTATTATTATCTTCATTTTATAGATGAGCAAGTTGAGGTTTAGAGTGGTCAAGCAACTTATCCACCAAGATCACTCTGTGGAACAAAAGCTAATTTTAAAATAGTTATCTAAAATAACCTCAAGACAGTAAAATTTCATTGAATGGTGACTAGTTATATACTACAAAACTAGCAACATCATCACTAGTTTAAAACCCCAAATGGATGAAGTGTATGAAAGAACCCAAATATGTATATATGATAGATAAATATGGTGGAATGCTTGTGGAATGCTAACCTAGGTGCTGCCTCTAAAGCCCAGGTTCTCAACAATTAACAAGCCCCTGAACAATTTTATTAAAAATTAAAATTTGTATTCCCACACTGATTTCAACTAGTTATTGAACAGCAGATAGTTCTTACTTCTATTCAGGGATTCCTTTTATTAAACAATTAACCATGGTGTTGCAAAAATGAAGATCGGGGAAGGGTAAAAGAATTATTACCTTAAAGTTAAAAGGATTAAGGAATTTGGCACTGATTAAAATGAAGAGCCGAATTACTAAGACCTTGGAGAGTGAAGGATTTCAAGCACAATCACAGGAAGCTATTATATTAACAGAAACTTGAAATACACAAACATACTCACCATCATTGCTCACTTTTGGGTACATTATAGTTTTAAGATTATTTTCAGTATTTTAATCAATTTCTTTAAAATGACTTGCAATATTCCTATGAGTACTAACTGTATCCATCACGATTCAATGTGAAAATAAGATTTAGGTCATATTTTGTTGAGCACTGTCCTATTCCACAAACTTAAAATATTAGCCTTAAAAATAATGAACAAAACAACCCCCAAAGAATAACATCTTATCAACAAACTCCAAATCTCATGCGAGTAAAACAAACACTAAAGATATCCTACCAAGTCTACTACTTCTAATCAAATGAAGTTTTTTCATAATCAGATTCTGGGTGAGCGGGTAGAGGAGACAAAAAGAACTTACAGTTTAGGAAGCAATAAAATAACTCTATGAATATCCATGCAATCACAAATAATTTTAAAGGAAAGATGGAAATAACAGGTGATGAATCTGCTTTTGAAAAATAAATCTACTCTAATTCCTTTTTGCCTATCTGGGAATCTCTAGATTCCATCTCCTACTCAATTACTTGAATTCAGGGGCAACTTTGCTTGTGTGAAGTAATTTGAAGTGAAACATCTGCTACTTTTTGAAAATCTTGGTATATCAACTGAACTTATCAAAAAAATTAAAGACAAACAATATTTTCTTTCTCCTTCTTTCTGGTTGAGGATAACCTAAGCTTAATTTTCTATTTGATGAAAATGGGAACAGGGCAGAGAATTACTTGAAAGACTTTTAAGAAAACAAGACCTTGTGCTTTTAGATACCTCAAATAACATGATTTATTTGAAAGGTAAGGACTTTGTTAACTAATTTAAAAATATAAACAATTATTCTCTATTCTAGAATTGAATGTATTGCAATGGTCATTATACACACAATTTAACAAAGTTCCTTGAAGATAAAATATGCTATGAAAAATCTAAAAGGTTGTTCCTTATACAAATCAATCACTGCTTTAGATGTAGGAGACAACTGAAACCACAGTAAACTTTTTGTGATGATCTTTCAGGCAGTTTCAAAAGGATAAGAAACATTCTGGCATAGATACCCTGGGCTGCCTGAATTCATAGAGAAACAGCACAAGTGAGGTGGAATACATGGTATAATGAAAAGTGCTATAGAAATGCTTAATACTTCAGTAATTCTCAATCAAAAAAGGACTATAACTGGTAGTATTCATTTCATAGTATTTTAAAAAGGCAGACTATATTCTTGAGAATGACCCATTTGAGAGAAAGGACATTTAAGCTAGTATGTTAAATAATACATTTTAGGATGATTTTAACTGGTTTATAATTTAAATGACTAATATTATAATACCTGAAAATAAACTAACCTGAATTAAGCATTTAATTAAATTCTGTGGTCTTTTTTTTTTGGTGGTGTTGGGGCTACTAGAGAGAGAATTCAGGGGCACTTAACCACTGAGCCACATCCCCAGCCCTATTTTGTATTTTATTTAGAGACAGGGTCTCACTAAGTTGCTTAGAGCCTCACTAAGTTGCTGAGGCTGGCTTCAAACTCTTGTTCCTCCTGCCTCAGCCTCCCAAACTGCCAGGATTATGGGTGTGAGCCACCGTGCCTGGCCAAATTCTATGGTCTTTAAACTACTTACCTCAAAACAAATCTTATTTCTTATCACTGACTCTTAAAACTTTTAAAAGGTAAAGCAAATATTATAACAAGGTTGCCTTCTGAAGAAGGAAATCAATTTTACTGAAAAAATATCTGAGGGCAAGGCCTTAGCAAAGAAGTAATCAATCACAAGAAAACAAACATCCTGTTTCAATTACCTAATGAAAGAGTAGCTCTACATATGCTTAGAAAAAATTATGTTTTTCCTTTTTTTAAAAAAATATTTATTATTTAGTATTAGTTGGACACAACATGTTTATTTTATTTATTTACTTTTATGGAGGTGCTGAGGATTGAACCCAGGGCCTCGCGTGTGTTAGGTGAGTGCTCTACTGCTGAGCCACAACCTCGGCCCCTATGTTTTTCCTTTTTTGGAGACTGTATCTAAAACTCAGCATAAAACAAACAAATAACAACAAACAGAAAGAGAAGCTGATTTAATTCTAAAGATTCCTATTCTCTGATCTAAACATCTCACTTGCCATATTTCCATGTTTTTCAGGTTCTTCTACTAATCTAGAGGGCCAAACTTGGAAGGGATATTAAATTACTATGCAACCTCTGGAGGGATGCTCCACTGTCTATGGGCATGAGTTCCTAAGCAGCTCAACAGGGCTTAGCAATGCTCACTGGCAAAAAAAAAAAAAAAAAAAAAGACATAAATGAAAGAAGTCAAATGCAGATGGCGGGGATTGGGATGGTGGGAGTGTTTTCTGGGCTGGATAGTGTTGGGGAGAAAGAAAGAAATCAATTTTACTGAAAAAATAAGTAAGGCAGGTATATTGGAAGATGATACAAAGAGTTCTATCAATAAAAAGATCCTTTAAATGCATAAGGGCCTGGGTCGATCTCCAGCACTGTAAAACAAAAAACAAAAACACAAAACCCTCCGATCTTTATTTCAAAATTCCCAAAACTTTTTTGAGCACTCCAAGACTAAGTCAATTTTGTGAAAATTTTGTTAGCCAGGTGCCTGCTATTCTTTTTGTGAATACATACAACTTTACTAACTACTACCCCTCCTATCTTTAGAGACACTGGAGGTTTTAGAAATCATTAACTTTGATGTTTTGCAACATGTTACATTCTTTTATCCCTTAATTTTCTTAAATATGAAAAAATGTCCTTTTTTACTATCTTGAAAGGCACTAATCAATCTATAAAGTCATAATGTCAATGCCTTTCTTTTATTCTTTTTTATTTTTAGTACCAGGGATTGAACCCAGGGGGTGCTTAATCACTAAGCCACATCCCTAGCCCTTATTTTTCATTTTGAGAAAGGGTCTCACTAAGTCGCTTAGGGCTTTGCTAAATTGCTGAGATTGGCTTTGAACTTATGATTCTCCTGCCTGAGTCTCCTGAGCCTCTGGGATTACAGGCTTGACACAATGCCTATCTTAAGTTAAATGAGGGCCAAAAGGTATGTCACAGTTATTTTTCGTTGTTGATGGACATTTATTTTATTCATTTATTTATATGTGGTGCTGAGAATCAAACCCAGTGCCTTACACATGTGAGGCAAGCACTCTACCACTGAGCCACAACCCCAGCCGCCATAGTTATTAATGAGTTGTTTTCCTGAATGAAATCTAACTATGCAAGTAGTATTTCAGAAGTTTGTCTCTGGTATTTAAAAACTAAATTATAATTAAGTTACAATTTTCCTAGTTTTTTTCTTTATTGACTTTGAAGAAGGATATGCAGATGTCTGTCTGCTGAAATAACTTTCAGTTGCTGGCTGTATTTAAAAATTAGCACAAATCTAAAATGAGTAAGTAAAGATGTAGTTAAGAGTCCAGCTTTTGTTAGAGGACTATAAGTAGAGTTGGCAGTATCTTTGATAAGAACACAACACTGCCTCCCTACTTTTTGATTCCCTTTGAATCATAGAAGAGTACTGTATGAATGCCACATTGTAGTCATTTTCTACACAAG
This sequence comes from Marmota marmota marmota, assembly GCF_001458135.2. Classification (NCBI taxonomy): domain Eukaryota; kingdom Metazoa; phylum Chordata; class Mammalia; order Rodentia; family Sciuridae; genus Marmota; species Marmota marmota. The sequence goes on along the minus strand of NW_026000164.1, from coordinate 10,914,774 downwards.
AATATTTAAGTATTAGAAGAATTTCATATTGTGGAATGCAAAAAAGAGAAGAGCAAGCATTCATCAAGAGCAGAATCTTGCTGGACAAAGGATATAAAGGGGACAGAAATTTATGAGACACAATGATAAAGTGATTGCTATAATATATATCACAAGAGATAAGTATATTCTAAAGTAGCAACTTAAAGAAGAAATCATTACGTGATTATGTGGCAACCAGAATTACCTAAAGTTCTTAGAAAATTCTGTGAAGTTATTTTTGGGAAAAGGAGATGAGAATAAGAATAAGGGGGCAATGCATTTTTATAGTAAGGAAATTTGACTTCTATTCATGTAAGATATCCTTAATATATACAGAAAACTAATCTAAAAGGAATTCCAATTTATAACCCGTTCCCACTAAAATTCCAAAATTAAACCATTTTACTCATGTCAAACATGCCACTCAGTAATATCGTTGGTCATTTACACCCACAATTTATTTTAAAAAATTTAGTCATTTGCTTTAAGGAGATAAACATCCAAATTTTCTACAAAGTAGTAAAAAGAAATAGTTATAGAAAAAATATTAAGTAGAATAAGAACAGGATTATTCAATTCTAGTGACTTCCTAAATTAGATCTGCTTTGGTTTGCCCTATTTGACACAGGCTAACCTATTGTCAACTTCCCCTCTGTGAATATGTATCTCCTCTGGCATCCCTAATGATGATTGACAGTTAATAACAAAAGCTGCATGAGAAAACTGAAGTTTAATAATTAGAATGACCAATGGAATAAAACAAATTCACAACAGGAAATCAAGCCTCTGGAAGAGGCACTGCCAGTTTTTAGTAATGTTTGTGTGCTTTTACACACAAACACATGGTTAAATCCAATATTAGGGTATGGATTTTAGATTGGGAAAAAATTTTACCTAGTGTTTAAACACTCAAGTGTTCTTTGGCTCATCTTAAAAAAGAAAAGAAAAGAATATCCTGTTCAATATAACATATAAGCAAACACATGTCCATTTATTTCTTTTTGTTGCTACCCTCCTTTAATTTCTCACTCATTTAATCTGTTTCAGTGGACAGGAAACGCACCATATCCCCCTGCCTGGATGGGTGTTTTTGGAGAAGCACAAGCATAGAGACTAAAATCCTCTGTTTGGAAACCAGCCCGATTCAAGGAGGGTTCTGATGCACTGCGGTGAATTTTTGGCAATGAGCGGGCCAGCAGCTCAATAGAGGCGAGAATCTATGGAAAAAGAAAACAAACAAATAAAAAGAAAACAGAATGAAAACCTGGGTGGCATAAATCTTTAAGAGACTCATCATACAAGAAAGCATCTGAAATCTTACATTGTTTTTAGTATTATAAATGCCTAGAAAAACAGAAGCTGGTATTTTTCCCTAAAAGCAATTAACAAAAAACAAAACAAACCACCCGATACTACAACTTTTATTTCTGTAAACTGAATGGACAAAGTAACTCCATTAAGAGCTTTTCTTTATGTTTTAGATCATTTGCCAAACTTGGAACAGTAAATAATAAAAAAATTTAAAACCAATTATATTTGTTTGGCACAGACCACAAGTTCCTTTTGGAAAGAAGATAGAGTATAAGTAAGTATAAGTAAGTACTACATGGCTAGCTCTAAACAGAACAGAGCAACTTATCCTTTAAAGAAACTCAGCAATGGGAAATGGTTCACACACATATAAATAAGACCCCACTGACCTAGACTGCTAGTGGTATGTCTCATAAATGAGAAGTGACAAATGAATGGTGAAGACAGGGAAAGTCTACAAATAAATAACAATATACAAAAGCAGAGAAATTCACATATTTTAAGGTACAAAAGAAACATGATATAAAAGTATACAGCATGATAATGCATGTTCATAATCATGAGACGTGTACAAAGGGCTTGGCACAATGCCAGGCATAAAGTAAGTACTCAATGAAATTTTAGCAGAAATTATCATTAATACTATTATTACTGTTCTGAACTATCAATATTATTTTTTAAGTCAAACTATAATCTTTATAGTGACTAGTAAAAGGAGGAAAAGAAATAAGCAATGTTACAAAAATTTTTGAATTCTAAAACAAGTAAATAAAATTTAAGCTGGGTACATTAGTGCACGCCTGTAATTCCAGCTACTCAGGAGGATTTAAAGTTCAAGGCCAGACTCAGCAACTGTGAGACCCAGTGACAAAATAAAAAAAATAAAAAAGGAGCTAGGGTTATAGCTCAGTGGTAAATGTGCCTCTAGGCTCAATCACTAGTATCTTAGTGAATGAATTAATGAAAACAAACATAAAAAGTAAAAAGAATAAGGTTCTTTAAATCCCATTCTCCAGGGATAATCATACTTTCTTCTGGATCTTTCCTATACATAAATATATACATATAAAAACAGAGCCCATCTTCACCACCTTTTATACTACACTTTTTTCCTCATTGTTTTCTTTTTACCCTCATTAATATCCATGCCATCTATAAAGTTACCTTCATTTTTATGTCTTCAAATTTAATCCATTATAGTAAACTTTTTTTTATATACCCAAGTACTTATGGAAATAGGTTTGATAGCACAGGGTTTTAAGAGTATTTTAAATTTATGGATTCTACACCAAATACTTCCCACAAGCTGAACAATTTACTTTCTCACTACACAGTACCCCCCCCCCCCAAAAAAAAATTCTTTAAAGAATAATTCCTACCTCCCAACATTGTTCCCAGTGTTGGATACCAACAATTTTGACAGGCAAAATCAAAGGGTATCCCATTTTGGCATTTTACTAACTGCCATAGAAATTTTTGTCTTTTTCTAAGTTCATTCACCATTTGTATTTCTTTTACGCATCACCTGTTCATATTCTTTGCCCTCTTTCTACTGACTTGTCTTTGTGTGTGTGTGTGTGTGTGTGTGTTACTAGGGATGAAACTCAGGGGCACTCTACTACTTGTGATCCTCCTGGCTCAGCCTCTTGAGTTGCTGGGATTACATGTGTGTCCCACCATGGCCAGATCTTTTGACTGTCTTACTTACTGATTTTGTAAAATGTTCACCTTTGTTATATATGATAAAAAATTAGCCAGGTGCAGTGGCATATACCTGTAATCCCAGTGGCTTGGAGGATTGCCTCAAGGCTAGCATCAGCAACTTAGTGAGGCCATATCTCAAAGTGAAAAACAAAAACAAAACCAAAAAAGGGCTGGGCATGTAGCTCCTGGGTTAAATCTATCAAAAAATATATCTTTCTCTTTAAATTTTAATATTATTTTTTACTAATGTAGAAATTTTAAAAATTTAATGCAGGCATATATACTATATTAAACTTTATAATTTCCGAACTTTGCCTCTTGTTTAGGAAAGCCTTTCCTTCTTCAACACTGTAGAAATGATTTCATATTTTATAGTTGTTTTACATATAGATCTTTAGCCATTTAGGATTTATGTGGTGAAAAACTGTATGGTGTAGAAAGATAACCTCTGGGGCTGGGGATATAGCTCAGTTGGTAGAGTGCTTGCCTTGCATGCGCAAGGCCGTGGGTTCAATCCCCCATCACCTCAAAAAGAAAAGAAAAGAAAAGAACCTCTAACAAGCTGTGTGTGGCAGCACATGCCTGTAATCCCAGCTTCTTGGGAAGCTGAGGCAGGAGTATCACCAAGTTCATGGCCAGCCTCTGCAACCTGGGGAAACCCTGACTCAAAAAACAAACAAAAGAAATAACAGGGTTGAGGATATTGATCAGTTATCTGTCAGCAATTATGATAACAGATTAACAGAATGCCCCGAGTTAATTCCCAGTAAAACACACACACACGCACACACACACACACAGAGAAAAACAACACACTAAACAAAAACAAACTGTAATGAAAATTTAAATATAATACTTAAAGGAGTAGCCTCCACTAATCTAGAAAATTCATATTCATATGCACATTTCAATTTTTGATACCACTAAATGAATGAAATGATATATTTAGAAGTATGAACAATTCTGTCCCTTTAAGAAATGTTAGCACCTGGGATGTGAAAAGAGATCATGGTACTGGCCCAGCTGCTGATGTTCAACAACACTGGTCTTTCATCCAGATGTTTTCTGAGTTAAAAACCAAGCCAAAGCAAAGCAAAGCAAAGCAAAGCAAAGCAAAGCAAAGCAAAGCAAAGCAAAATATCCCAAAACTCTTTCTTAAAGTAACAGCAACGTAGGGTCATAGAACATAAAAACATTTATCTATCCATTTAACCATTTAGCCTCCCCTTTCTTTTCTGGGGCAGCCCTTGACACATGCTATAACCATCAATTCTACCTTCTTTAATTTTTTTTCTCTTTTAAACATTTATTTTTTAGTTGTAGTTGGATACAATACCTTTATTTTTATGTGGTGCTGAGGATCGAACCCAGGGCCTCGCACATGCTAAGCGAGCGCTCTACCGCTGAGCCACAACCCCAGCCCCTTCTTTAATTCTTTAGAAAAGAAAAATTTTGGGATAAAAAATGAAGGATGAGTGAATCTCATTTCTGTAATGGTGACTTATCTAAGTACTCTAGTTAGGACTGACATTCAAAGGCATAAGAACCACAAAGAAATGTCCCAGCAATTATGATAACAGATTAACTATGGAAGTCTGTACTTCCCACTTTTATTAGTTGTTCAAAACATTACATAGCTCTTGACAAGTACTTCCCACTTTAAACAACTGATTTGTCATGGGGTATATTTAGACAGCGTTATCATGAAGTTCCCAAGCATAAGAAAATGCTGCATTTATATTATAATATCTGTTATAGTTAAATGCTTTAAGCTTGTTACCTTAGTTTCAGTTCTTTGTGATGTTTATTTCTTTTTTCCTTTCTTTTTTTAAAAAAAAATTTATTTTTTAGTTATAGTTGGACACAATACCTTTATTTCACTTATTTATTTTTATGTGGTACTGAGGATCGAACCCAGGGCCTCGTGCGTGCAAGGCAAGCACTCTACCGCTGAGCCACAACCCCAGCCCCTTTTTTTCTTTCTTAATTTTTTGTGAGGTGGAGTCTAGACATGTTGCCCAGGCTGGCCTCAGACTCTAGGCTAAAGCGATCTCTTCTACCTCAGCCTCCCAAGTAAGCGACACCACATTGGCTCTTTGTGTGGTTTATTAAAGATTATTAACTTTAGCCTCACAACATGAAAAGATTAAAAAAAAGCAATGAAGAGTTATAAAGAATCATGAAAAGAAGACTGCATTCATTGCCTTTTCTTTGTGCGCCTGGTGGGCATGTCCCTTAAAAAGACCTCATATGAAAGGGAAACTTGGAACCTCTTTACCATCAAGAAGAATAAACATCAGTTCACAAAGTATGAGTTGTAGGCCTCTAAAAGGTCCATGGGTCAAAACTATTTTCATAACAATATTAAGATATTATTTGCCTTTTTACTGTCATTTTACAAGTCAAGTTTTCAGAGGCAACAATATAATGTAAGATACTACAACATAATGCAAAAGCAAAAAATCCAATTATTTTCTTTTTTTAAAGACATTTGAAAAAGAATGTAAAATGTAAATACCATTATTCTTTCAATAATGGTTTTGGTTTGGAAAACAGTAATTATTACTTACATAAGCAAAAATTCTTTGGGGTCTTTCATAATTTCTAAATGTATAAAAGAATCTGTGACCAAAAAGTTTGAGAAATGCTGGATAAATGCAAAGACCTTCTGAAAGTTTGTGTTGGGAGCCCAAACTTATGCTCAATTTTCACAAACCCATCTTCGTGTTTTTACCTGTCTGGAGGCTGCACATAATCACATGGAATCTAAACCTATGAAACAAACAGTGTGCTCCATGGAGTGCTTGAAAATCTGCCTCTGAATGTTAGGCTATTCTTTTAGTTAGCACAAAGTTTTTTCTTACTTGGGGAAAGAGTGGTCTTTCATCTCTTTTCTTTTTGAGGCACTCTGCCATTAATCTCTTCATGGCTTTTGGACAGTTACTCCGTACCTTACTGAGATCTGGGGATAGGTATCCTCGTCCCACCATGAAAATTATCTGGAGAAAAATAAAGGTAAATCACATATCTTTTACATAAGTTAAAATATATAAACAATGAAAAATCAATAAGCTCTACACTTAAGACATTTGTACTTTTCTAAATACATCTTATGCTTTGATAAAACCAACAATGCTAGTATATGGGTTCCTATATATCAGAGATTGTGGAATACCCATCCCCAAAGGGCTGCAATCTGAAATTTTCATGACCTGGGGCTGTCCAAAGGGCTCTTAACTCCTGTGCTGCTAGTTTCTCCTTATGTAGTCTATGTTCCCGCTGACAGTAACTGTTATGAAACACACAGATCCAATAGTGTTTCTTCTTTCCTTAAAAAAAAAAATGGTTACTGAGCCAGGTGCAGCTACGCACGCCTGTAATCCTAGTGGCTCGGGAGGCTGAGACAGAAGGGATTGTGAGTTCAAAGCCAGCTTCAGCAACTGCAAGGTGCTAAGCAATTCAGTGAGACCCTGTCTCTAAATAAAATACAAAATAGGGCTGGGGAATGTGGCTCAGTGGTCAGGTGCCCCTGAGTTCAATCCCCAGTACTAAAACAACAACAACATTAACAACAACAAAAGCAAAACAAAAAACAAAACAAAACAAAAAAGTGTTATTGAGTACTTTTAATTGTTGGGTATTAGGCTAACTCCTTTGCATATGTGTAGCAAGAACCAAAAAGCTAACCTTTTTAGCAATCATTTGCCCTAGTGCTATGGAAACTCTAATGGGGCATTTGGTTATAGGACCTCAGAATCACAGCCTCTTCCATCCCAATAGAAATCTTTTAACCATGTTTATATGGTCTCAGCTCCTTCCCATGAGAAGAGAAGGTGAAGCCTTTCAGCTCTTTTGAGGGTAGATGAAAACAGATGTTAGGAGTCTTGGGAATCTGGGAAGAGAGGATCTGAAGAGAGGGAGTTTTGATCTTAGAAGGAACAGGTCCCAGAGGGCTGGAATAGATGCTAGGGTGGAGGAAACTAGTAAGAAAGCCCCCATTCTGGGCAGAGCTGATGGAATTTTAGATATATTCAAGGTTAATGTTTGGTGTCAAATGACCCTTGTTTATGAGTCTGAAGTAAAGTTTTATTTGCAATGTGATCTCTATGGTACAGTTAAAAGGATGAAGCTTGGGAAGAGATATTGAGGGGACACAGATTTCTTCCATCTTGCCCTCTTCTGAATCCAGGATGTATAATCACTTTAATGGAGGAAAGAGACTCAGAATCCTAGCAGGAACTTGGAATAATACCTTGAAGCAACAGGTGACTACAAGCAACAACCAGGAAAAAGTAAAGCACTTAACAAGGGGGTCTTCAAAGTTGAGAAACAGTCTGGACTGTCTACATTCACAGAGGACAGCAGTTCAGATATGCTGACTTGGCTATCAATGGAAAAGGTAGCCCTGAAAGGCCAAAAAAACTTTGGTACACTTGAATTATAGATGTCATCTAATTTAACACTCAAAATAATTCTAACAAGGTAGGTATTAACCCTATTTTACAAATTAGGAACCAAAGTTCAAACAAATCTAAGAACTTGTCCAAGATAATGCAGCTATATAAGAATTTGGAACTGGGCATGGCCCACAAACTCAAGATCAGTCTGGGCAATTTAGCAAGACCTTGTCTCAAAAATAAAAAGGGTTGGGGATGTAGCTCAGTAGTAAAGTGCCCTTGGGTTCAATCTCCAGCACCAAATAAACAAACAAACAAACAAACTAGATAAGACCATCCCAATAGAAATCTTTTAACCATGTTTTATATGGCCTCAGCTCCTTCCCAGATTCCTGTAAAATTCCGGTGAATTGAAGGCCTAACTAAAATTGAATCTTGCTCATCATACCTTTCCTTTCACACCAAGAAATGATAATGCCCTCCTTTCCACCAATAGCTGTTATGACTATTTACTGCATCCAATGGTTATTAATCTTCTTGTGATTATGTAAATTCCCCAATGAAACTATAGGTCCTTATAGGCAGGGATTGTGTCTCATATATATGCATATCTTCTTCTGTATTTGTATTTATTTATTTATTTGGCAATGAGTATTGAACCCTGGGGTGCTTTATCACTAAGCTACATCCCTAATCTTATTTATTTTTTATTTTTGAGACAGGTCTTATGAAGTTGTTGAGGGTCTAGCTAAATTGCTGAAGCTGTCCTCAAGCTAGTGATCCTGCTGCCTAAGCCTCCTGAGCTCCGGGGGTTACAGGCATGTGCCACTATGCCCCACTATCTTCTTTTTAAAAATCTATACTACCTCAGCCTCTAACATTTAACACAATCTTCTGGACACAACAGGTTTTTTTTTTTTTTTTAATATTTATTTTTTAGTTTTTGGCGGACACAACATCTTTGTTTGTATGTGGTGCTGAGGATCGAACCCGGGCCGCACGCACGCCAGGCCAGCGCGCTACCGCTTGAGCCACATCCCCAGCCCGACACAACAGGTTTTGAATGTGTAAGTTAACAACTCCTTAAGGTGAATGACAAATTTGTGCTAACTGATTAGCCATGTCATAATTTGTAGTCTTCAAACTAGGGTTAAAGATCTCTGGGGCTACATGAAGATTCTACCAGAATTAAACACACATGGTAGTTTTAAGGGAATTAATTTCTACCTCATCAACTTACTTATGTCCCTTTCAAATAACTGACTTGCCCAAGAACTATTAATTCAGGTAAAAGTGTAAATCTTATCCTCTTTCCCCTTTCTCCTCTGTCATAACTGTCCTTCTACTTTACAAAAAGGCTTACTTTTTACCCATATGGAATCTAACTATATATATATAGTACGCATTATTCCAGATTGTGAAAACTATGGAGGAATGAAAGGGATATTTCCAAAAATTATTATCTAACTTAGCTCTAATGATTATCTAACTTTTTATCTAATTATTATCTAACTTTGCACCAAAGTTGGTTTCCAATTCTTTGTTTCCAACAAAACTGTCAAGTGATCATTAAAATAGTTTTTAAGAAGTTACTATATAATATCTGGGTGTGGTAGTGTAATACCAGGGGCTCAGGAGACTGAGGTAGGAGGATTGCAAGTTCAAAGCCAGCCTTAGCAACTTGGCAAGGCACTAAACAATTCAGTGAGACTCTATCTCTAATAAAAACATGAAAAAGGGCTGGGGATGTGGCTCAGTGGTTAAGCACCACTGGGTTCAATCCCCAGTACCCTCCCACCCCCAAAAAATTACTATATAATTTTTGGCATAATCTAGGAATGAATTCAAGTAATTGAGTGATATGGTGTACTCAGAGAGAGAGGACTGGTCTTTGTGTTTTGCTCCTGGGAAATAATCACTAAGCCCAGGGGGATGTCTTGTCCTGTTTCTCTGGGGACTCTGGGCCATGTCAGATGTCTATGCTAACAATGTGACTTACAGAGGGGTCTTTGGATCATTTAGTATCAGCATGACCCTTGAAGGAGCTGGAAACTGAGGTCAACTACACAAGAGTCAGCTACACACCTATAAAACCAAGTCCTAATAAAACCTCTAGACTCCAAGGCCCAGGAAGTTTCCCTGGTTGGCAATATACAATGTGTATTGTCACATACCACTACCAGGAAATTTAGTACTGTCCACAACTCCATGGGAAGAAGATAACTGGAAGTTTCACTTGAGACATGTTTTTGGACTCTGTTCCATGTATTTTTTCCCTTCTGATTTTAATCTGCATTCCTTCACTGGAATAAACTGTAACTGTGAGTACAACAGACTTCAGAGAATTTTCAGTGAGTCCTTTTGGTCTTGGGACTATGAAACTTTGCATATGGCTATATAAAACTCCTACCTTTTCTATCTTAATAAGATTTCTCAATATTTACCTCTTTAAAAATACAATAAGGAAAAAAGATCAATATTAAGCCTTGGCTCATCTACCAAAAAATCGTATTTACCTACAGATATATAAATCAACTGAAGGATAAACAAAAGCCCAGTGTTATTTATTAATATACACATTTCAATAAAATTTTATACTGTCTCTTCTCTATTAATCAAAACTTACATTATTTTTATCAGTTACATATTAAAAATTGAAACAATGGCATAATTCAGAATTTTTAAGAAATCAACAACCCAAAACAGAAAAAATTTTAAACATTCTAAGTTTAAACTTATAGCCATATTTTTTATTGTAAATATGTAACTTGAATAATCACTAAAAAGCTTTAAAGCATAGAAATGTGTTACATTAGGACAGAATTATGTGGAGAGTGAAACAGAATACTACAAATAGTTCGGGGGAAAAAATAGGAATCATGTCCTACCTCAAAAATTAACATAGAGCTATCATATTTTTTAAAATAAGTGATAGTATATCAAATTATTATGGTTTTTAGATTTTACTAGATATTTTTATTTTTTGGGGGTGCTGGGGATCAAATCCAGGGCCTCAGCATGCTGGGCAAGTGTTCTACCACTGATACATTCTACCCTAGATACATTTTTAAAAGCATTGTAGATAGGTATGGTGGCTCATGCCTGTAATCCTAGCAACTCAGGATGTTGAGATAGAAGAATCACAAGTTTGAGGCCAGCTTCAGCAATTTGGTGAGGTCCTAAGCAACTTAGTGAGACCCTGTCGCAAATTAAAAAAGAAAAAAGAAAAAAGGGCGGGGGATGTAGCTCAGTGGTAAAGTGTCCCTGGGTTTAATCCCCAGTACAACAACAAAACAAAAAACTTTAAAAAGAGGGAGTTAGTTATACCAGCCTTATTTTAAATGTTAACTGAATAGAAAATTATATTCTTAGCAATTACTCAAGCTTAAGGTAAAACTTCTTAGATGCTAATTTATTTATTTTTTATTTTTTTGGTGCTGAGGATTGAACCCAGGGCCTTGGGCTTGAGAGACAAGCACTCTTCCAACTGAGCTATACCCCCAGCCCCTTAGATGCTAATTTAAAAGCATTCACAGAGATGCAAAATTTTTCAAAAACCTGACTTTCAGAAAGAATGTGAGAAAGAAATCAAAGACAACTCTTACATTTTTACATGCCTCACTGTTTTAGTTTCTGTGGAGTACAGGGCAGGTGACCTTTACTGCTGGGGTTGGGGAGCTCAGTGATGATGAAAGAGCAGGAAAGCGAAAGGACAAGTCTTTCCCGGGATATAATTTGAAAAAATTCGTGGGGTACACATGCACAAAATCTATACATTAGCTTGAAATCTGGGACTGGTTCTTATTTGGAATACACATTCAGCACTCTGACACCCTCCCCTTCATCCCCTCATTTTCAACATCACCCCATATATTGCCTCAATAGAACTCTACATTCCATTGGTAGCTCAGACTGTGCTTTATTCATCTTTGAATGTCTCTATATTCCACAGTGCTTTATATGTAGTAGATGTTAAAAAACCTTTTCTGTTAAAATAATTTGTGTATTAATTAAGATACTGGAACTTATCATTTCTTGTTTCTTGAGAGCCTATGCTTAGAACCCAGGCAATCTGCTGTGAGAAAGAACAAGCAGCCTGAAGAAGTCCTATGGAAAGGACTATGGAAAGTCCTATGTGAAGAATTGGGTTCCCTAGTCCATGGCCCTGACTGAGTTCCCAGCTGACAGCTACTGCCAACTTGTCAGGTATGTGAATGAGCCAATTTGGAAGCAGATCTTCTTAACATCCAGTCACATTGTTCTAGCCGATACCACGTTAAACAGATAAATCTTCCTTACTGGGAGCAGCCCGATTGTAGATTCATTTGAGACACTACATTCTGGATGGTTTGTTATACACCAATAACTGGAATATACTTAAAATAACTGACATATGTTATCTATTATTTTCTTCTAAAAATACACAACATTTCTGTTCCAAGAAAAGAAAGCTATGAGGATATAGTCAATATTCTTAGCTTAGATAAGCCCATTATTATTAATCCCCATTTAGTAGAGGATTAAAGAGGGAAGAAGAGGGAGATTAGAGAGGAAAATGAAATGATAGAATAAAACAAATGAGAGAAAAAGTGATTTCTCAGAATCAGCACTGAGAAAAGTAAAGGAGAAATGGTATACTATTTTGCAAAGTAACATAAATGGTCATCTCTCAGAGAGCTAAAAGACTTACTTTCGTAAATAATCTGATTTTTAGATCTGATTTTCATAACTGGAAAAAAAAAAGACACATAGAGAGGTAAGATGACCAGGTAACACAGGTCTTGAGGCCATGCCTGCCAATGTATCACACTGCTTTACCCCACCCCCTGCTCTCAGTTTAAAGAAACAACCTGTCACCTCAGACTATGGGGTGAAAGTGTAGAGGAATGGTACCTACACTGCATAGTAAAGAAACAGCTATTCCATCTCCTAAGAAAAAGAAAGAATATTATTCCTGGATTCTCAAACAGAAGTCTAATCTGAGAGCCATGGAACTCAAGAGAAAGTGAAAGAAAATTCAAAACAAGAAGATGAATGGAGCAATCTGGGGTTACTTCACTGAGAATGACGAGAATTATTCTTTCAAAATGGGGAGTTCCATGGAAAGTACCATTTGAAGAAAGTAGGCTACAGGATAATGAAGTAGAATGGGGGTAGTGGGAAGAGTATGTCATTCTTTTACCTCTACCTCCTTTAGCAAATACTTAACTTGGTTTCTGGCTGGCAAATTCCAGGGGCTCTAACTATAGTACTAAAAGAATTAACTAGTAAAGGCCTTACCCTTCTGCTGGTCACTCACTCACTTCTCTCATGGAGAGTAAGCCCTTGCCACATCATTTATTATACTCCCATGGAGGACAAAGCACCTAAAATGCCAAGAAGTGGATGAGTGCAGAACTCTGGGATGCTTTTATCCATATTTTGGAGATAGTAATATTTGTTTCCATATTATAATTATATTAAAATAAACTGACAGATCTTAAGTTCACAAATTTTTATTAATTTGTAGTCTATATGATCAATCAGCTAAAACTAAACTAAAAATCCTTAGTAACTCCTTTGGAATAATAATACCCATAGGAAAAGTGAACATGGCACAGAGTGTTATGCTGTTGTATGCTTGAATTACATTTGTAAAAGACAGAGCACATGATGCTTCCAAATTTTGCTAATCAGACTGCCATCATCCAATCAATCATCTCAGTGATCTATATCTGTCATAAGTACAGTTAAGTATAGTGTTTCAATTGTGTTCTTTAGCTAGTATTTTGCACCCCCTCCCATCTAAGTTTCATGCAGGCTTGACATAAGATCATCAAAACAGAAGTTCTATACTGTTTAACACTCAAAACTAAGACTCAACATTCTAAAGCTAATGAAATGATTAGAAAGACAAAACAACAATTACAAATTCAGCTTTATGATGAACTGGATAGAAATGCAATCATTTTTTTAAATGCTCAAAGCAAGAATCAAGACCCCCACTGGCTACAGAAGATACAGTGATTCAATAGGAAGGCCTAAAGTTCAGGATAAGTTGGATTACTTCTATGTTACCACATGATAGTTAAATGAAAAAGCTATCATCAAAAAGAGAGTTGAGCTACTGACCAAAATAAATATATCACTTAAATATATCACTTTTATATATAAAATCTATCATTTCATTAGGTTGGGAAGTCATGATAAAATATGTAAAAAGTTTACACTTTTTTGTTTTCATTCTCTGGTTGGGGATTCTCAACATTGGTATGAGTCAGAATCACCTGGGAAGCATAAAAACGGGTACTTGAACCATCCACCAAGCACTCAGAATCTGCTCTGGTGTCTCCACTTACAAGCAATTTCTCAGGTAATTCTGATGAAAACCATAGCAAAAAGTCTAAATATTTTCAAATTACAGTTTACACTGTCAACTCTTATTTTCTAATATATTAACAGTTAATGCTGGAATCTCTGTCTCCTTACACATACTATTTAAATGCTAAGGTATCCAAGACAGTTTCAGTAAAGACAATTCACTTTTCTTGCTTAGTTTTAAAAGCCTACATGAATTTATTGTGAAAAGACAGAAAATGCAAAGAGCTACATGAACTACAATGTATTGGTACTTTTCAGAAGGTAAGGGATAGAGAACAGTAACTTAGGAAGAAAAAAAAATCCCCTCTTACTAGATTTCTCATTATAGAAAATTCAAAGCATGATTTAACATTGCTTCCATGATTTTAAAAATTAAAAAAATCTTAATTAAAAAAAAATTCAATACAGAGACATTCATGGCCAAGCACCTACTCCAATGGCACAATCCTCAAAGAGTAAAAGGCTTAACACCTAAGTATTATAGCTGCAGAGCTCATTCTTCTACTTGAGCTCTGGTTAAGAAACATTAAGTAAGTATTATTTACTGTTGTGTCTCTAGTTTTCAGTTACAAAATCAGGAATTTCACTCCACTGTACCAGCATTTCAGAGAAAAAGTCTTAGTACAAGCTGCTATTATGCCAAAAGTGCACAGAAGATTTCTAAAACTGGTCACCAAGATCAAGAGAGCTATCCTTCAGGCTTACCCAGAACTCAATACTTCCTTTCTATAGCTAACCTGAGCTTTTACACAAAAACTGAAATAAATCCCCAAGAGATGGTAAATATTTACCTGGTCCCTGTTGTTGATGTTTGAATAAGGTAACTGTCCAGTCATCAATTCATACAGAACAATCCCAAATGCATATACATCTGACTGAAAGCTGTACGGATTTTTATCTTGCATTCTGATTACTTCTGGTGCCTGTTAGAACATAAGAAGAAAAATATTGTAGTTTATTCTTCACTTCAAGTGAATAAAGACTGAAATAAAAACTGTAATTGCCAGAGCAGTGTTTTATCATAAAAAAACTCATCTCTTATTAATAGTCAAAGAACTGAAACCAATTAAGAAAGAGGAAGAAAAAAAACTCCTGCTCTATAGATTCTGAAAGAAGCAGTTCTAGGTAAGATTCTATAATGCATTACTAAGACTAAGACTTTATAATTTTATCAGCTAATTTTCTTTCTGAACAAAATACCATCACTGCCATTTGACTTCTTCCTAAGACTTACCCTATCAGAATCAGTTTCCACTTCTCATTCCTGATTGAGCAAAAAAACAATAACAACAACAACAACAACAAACTAGACCTGTAGCTATAAGATGCTCGAGAGTAGGCACAACAACTACAGTAATTGTCTCAGAACTTAAGTTTTTCCATTGGTACAAAAGGTTTTCCTCATCTCAGGGCACCTTAGAAAATAATGGTAGAATTTAAGGCTGATAAACTCGAATTCCCTGTTAAGCCATGGAATAAACACGTAGTATAAACATGTCACGGAAACTTTATTAACAAAAGCTACAGACAGCAGGTAGATTTAGGGAAAAAATGGTATAAAAAATCTTTTGGCTGCTGGTCCTTGGCAAAGTAATAGACCAAATCACTATCTGCCACATTTTTACATATTTCAGTCATTGTATTGCACAACTATATTTCTAATTTACATGAAATACAATGATTGACTGGTTAACAATTAGCTTAAAAGATTTCTTCCTTCTCAAAGTATCTCCTGTTTTGTTTCATTTGGAAAGAATTAAGAAGTTGCAAGAATATTAATGAAAACATCAATTTGATAGTAAAAGCTGTACTAACTGCAAAAATGGCTAGAAAAGGTTCCTGGTGTGGGAAGGCAGGTATCTCACAAGGAGAGGCAGTGGCTCTTAATTACAGCTGCAAGTCAGACCATTTGTGGAGCTTTTAAACCTCACAATGGCCAGACTACACTCAATCTCAGTAATTTAACATCTGAACCTGGGGTGGGTCCCAAATGTTATTGATCATTAAAGCTCTTCAGGTGATTCTAACGTCTAACCCAAATTGAGAACACTGATGAAAGATCTGTGGAAGAACCTAAAGGGAGTCAAAAGATGGGGTTGGAAGAGAAGTTTGCTACTACTTGCTTTTGTTATACATTCTGATGATAGTTGTTTTTAAGTAATATAGTACAAAATAAACCACTTACAACTTTGATGAAATGAACAAACCAGAATACCAAGAAGCCGGTTATGATAAAAGACATAATATTCAAAGCCTAAACTAATTTTTGTGAGGGACAGAGTAAAAACTAGTTGAAGAACTATCTTTTCATACGTGTGTGTGTGTGTGTGTGTGTGTTGCTGGGAACTGAATCCAGGGCCTTGTGCATTCGAGGCAAGCACTCTACCAACTGAGCTATATCCTCAGCCCAGAAGACGTCTTTTCAAAAATTAGTTTTATTTCACTGTTGTTGGTGGATGGCTTGATGAAAAGCTGTATGTGAGCTATTTACAAGAAATGCATAACTGATCTTCAATTTAGTAGTTTAACTTGTAAAATTTTTCACAAAGGTTTCTCTTTCAAGATATACATAAAAGAAAGTTAAGACAAATATAATTAATTCAGAGGACCACATAATGTTAGTTCTGATCAAACTCTGTGGTTATTCTGTATTTGCTTCTGAAGGCAGTATCAACCCAGAAAGATTTATTTAACAAAGAAGTACATTATTGGCTATTCTCTTACCTTAAAATTTAGCATAAAGGATGAATTTATCTATCCAGGTATCAACAAAAGTAATTGGAAGGAAATATAAACTTTCTGTGTAATAATACACTAACTGAAAAATCTTAAAATTTTTCAGAGTAAGAACAAACCTGGAGACTTGATTGGGCTCAATTCTCCCACACTAGTTAAAATAAACATACCTTAAAAAAATGTGCATGGTTTGTTTTTTAGGTTCTGCAATTTCAGCACTTAAAAATCCGTTTCTGCCTATCATCTTAGGATATACTGCCATTTTTGTTATAGGCATATACTTTAAAGGGTCCTGAAATCCAATTATAATCATAATACAAATATAATTATTAATTAGCCTCATATTTCTAATTATTATTTAAAACCATTAAACATATATTAAAGAATTTTTTAAAAACTTAGCTAACTACAATTACTAAATTTTAGAAAAGGCCTCAGAAATTCACTAGTCCAACTCAACACTGTAGATGGAGAGAATAAGAGGAGGTTAAAAAAACCTGCAAGTTAATGGCCAGAGTACTACTAGAATACAGATCTCCTGACTCTAATATTAAAGTCCAATGTCTTCTCTTCCACCTTGCCACTTGCCCTAATTCCATGTACTGTCATAAGAAATCATAGCTCAATTTAACCCTATGCCTATATCTTGATAAACTTGGAATCTTACCCTGGAATTCCCTTCTTGGGCACTGCTACATATAGTTTGAGGAATTTTGGCAAATACAGCTTCAGAAGCCCTCACAACTTTTCTGTTTCTGGCAGAGTGTCCCAGAAGTTTTAATGCATATTAAATTATTTAAAGCTTAAAATTACACTAAGACTTCTGGGATACCTGTATTTAGCTTAGAGCTGCAGTTTTCAAACTTGCTGGTCCTAGGACTTGTTTTCATTCTTAAAAATTATTAAAGACCCTAAAGAGTTTTTGTTTATGTGGATTGTATCTGTGGCTTATTTATCATATTAAAACTTAACAAAGAAACTTAAAATACTGACTAATTCATTTAAATATTAAAAATAATAACCACTAATGTCAACACAGAACACACATTTTTAATAAAAAATATTTTTAAAAATAAAGGTTAGTGAGAATAGTACTGTGATTCTCTTTGACATCTGGCTTAATAGCAACCAGGTGGATTCTATTTGCTTCTTTATTCAATCATTCTCTCCTTTTGTTCTTGCAGCTCTGGGGATCCAAACCAGCATATACTGGGCGGCACTCTACAATCAAACGACACTCCTTGCCCTTGCTTCTCATTTCAATATGTTGCTATGTGTTGTTTTGATCGGAGGATAAGAAGAAAATCTGGTCTCACAAAGGGATTATTGTGGTTCCTCCCAATGAAAGGTCTTAGGGATCCTTTTGAGAACTGCTGATTTATATAGCATGATTCCTATACATTTTGGGAGGTACTGGGGATTGAACCCACTCTGGGCTACATTCACAGCCCTTTATAATTTTTCAATCTTGAGACAGTTTCCCTAAGTTGCTTAGAGCCTTGCTAAATTGCTGAGGCTGGCCTTGAACTTTCAATCCTCCTGTCTCAGTCTCCTGAGTTGCTGAGATTAACTGTCTGCTGCAGTAACTGCACAGAAATTTTGTTCCCTTCTTTTAGAACTTCTCTTTCTTCTTTTCAACAAAGCAAAAATAAGAATAAAGAAAGAGAAAATAAGTTATGCAAGGAAGCATAAGGCTAATACTTAAAAATTCCCCAATTTTTTTCTCTTGCCTTTCCTCTCCCAGCTGCCCCATAATCATACTGTTCTTTCCAGTCTGAAGGAAGTAACTTTCCAGTTTAGGCTCAAGTAAGATTGTAAAATAGCCTCTTTGTTAAAAGGAAGAGTTTTCTTAGCAAAACCACAATAATGGCTGTACTCCACACCTGCCTTAAATTGCAACCTATTTTTTTTTTAAACAGTGCACATAGGACATTTTGAACACAAAATATTTTTAAACGGACAATTCTGAATAAACTTTAAACATTGTTTATAAAATATATTTTTGTTTAAAATATAGTGAAACTGACTTTATACATTATTTCTAAAGATAAAAAAAGTTAAAATTATTTACATAAAACATTGATTTTTTTTTCCAAATACTGGGAACTATGAAAATACGATAGTTGAAACCTGCAATGACTTTCTAGTTACTCAGCAGCATCTCAGGTTCCAAAAATGTAATCCATGGAGAAATAGCCTCAATTCTTACCATCCACAAAATGGATCCAGACAACTGTTCAAACTGATGGGACCCACTCCATCGAGATTTCACTGTGGCTAGACCAAAATCACCTATTTTTACCGTGAGGTCTTCATGAAGAAATATATCTGAGGTGTAGTAAGTAAAGGAAAACAATAGATCTCAATTCTCCTATTAGAGCAAACATTATGAAAATTTTAGGTAAGAGATCTAGTTTCTATAATTATGTAATATGATAGTCTTTAATAAAGTACAGTACTTCATATTTCCTAAAGTTGATTGAAAAGGTTTTAAACAATAATTAGTTGTATTTAACCTAAGTAACCTATTTTTAAAATTTTGGGGGCTTAAAATGTACAAGGATGAGGTGATGCTTTCTTAAGCCTTCGGGAGCTCTAGAAACTTTCCCATTTGATTTTGATCATGTAGGCCCAGATATACTTTAGCACTTCTGGGGAATCTATAAAGGCTCTTTACTGGAATAAAGATGCCAGCAGGCAGGGTCTGAGACTGGGCTTACGGAAAAAGAATTTTTTTTCTCATCTCACTGCTATGTAATTTACAGCCTTCCATTAGATCTCAACTACTCCTAAACAAGGGCAGAGGGGTGAAAGAAACTAGTACATAGCTATAAACTTATCTGTTTTATAGTGTGGATAGAATGTAAGCAAGCAATAAAAAAAGTCCTACTATTATGAAGACTTTAGATAGATTTTCTTATAGTGCTCAATCATTCAGAAACCAAAAGCAGGCTATTATATCCTTCTCTACTATACTCTCATGCAAGCTGATTTATTAATATTCTTTACAGTATACTGAATTTAGCATGAAAACTGTTTTTACATAATGTGAAGACAAAATGCAGAAGAAAAAGTCAGGATGTTTTCAAACTTCGCGGACAAATTTCAGGAAGGATACTATTACTCTTGAGGTCTCTGTGGATGATTGACTTGGCGTGTAAGTAACTGAAAAACAAAACATCATTTAAACCTGAGTAAGGCTAAAGGACTCTGGCCTCAGAATCTACAGAACATACTTAGGGGTATAAATATTTATTTAGAATCACGATACAATTAAAATCTGTACATTGTGATAACTTCTTTATACATAAATTAGTTGACTATAAATGAATTTAGGATTTTAGAAACATATCACTATTATTTACAGCCCAAATCTTGTTTATATTTAAAGACTTCACTTTATCTTTTACTAGTTACAAATACAAACCTTTCAACCCTGTGAAGCCTATTTATTAATTTCCTATAAATACACTTCGACATTCAATGCTTCCCACCTGTACCCATCTCTCCAAATCAGCTTTCATTTTATTTATCACATATTTAAACTTGTCCTTTAAGATGGAACACAAATTCTAACTCCAAAGTGAAGCTTTCCTATGATTAACCCAACTGAAAGTGATCTTTCATTGTTCAATTTATTTAGTAATTATTTTAATAGCTGGATTTATTTATTTTTTAAATGTGCCTATGTTTGCTTTCTATTTAGAATGTAAACTCCACCACAATGTAAAAGTTTGGTAAATTACAACTATTTTTAAAGGTGGTATGATATATTCTTAAAGGACCTTACTGAAACTATATGAAAGTTGGGTGTGGTGGTTCATGCCTGTATTCCAGTGAATGGACCTTACTGAAACTAGTGAGGAGCAGACTTCCTCTATAATGACCACAGTGGATCTATTTTAAAACTAACTTAAAGTTTAAATCATCTATGGTACCGCCACAAATTGCTTTAGTTGTGTTCATTGAGGGAAAGCGCTTTGATTAATTTATTTCCATTTATCTACACTGCCTAATATAAGACCTGGCATGTATGTTAAATATTCAATATATCTGTTGAATCAACTATAAATAGGATATATACATAAACTCCACTCAAATTTAATTCTGGAAAAAACAGATGAGACTTCTGAAATCTAACAATGACCATTAAGAAATAAGTTCTGCTTTAAAATAAAAAATTAAAATCCAAATAATATGATCAAAATCATGTAATGGACACCTAAAAATAGAAGACTTCCAAATAATTGAGATTCTTCATGTTTTCTGGTCTTTATTTAAAACTTCCTCATTCTCCCAGTCATCAGGATTTTAAAACTAAGTTTTTGAACTAAATTTTCATTTTAAATTACTATTTATTCAAAGTAATTCTTTCTCCTCCAATTACTTCTAATCTCACACTATTTCTATCATTTACAGCATACACCACAATATAAAACTTATCTTGTTTTGTAGGGTGAGTGTTGTTCTGCTACACCATACTGTCACTTTTCCATTGAAAGAAAATCTGATGTCAATTATTGGTACCATCTGCTTGAAAAGTTCTGCAGTAACATGGAAAGCTAAAAACAGATGGAAATAAATGTGTTCTAATCAAAAGCTTTTTCAAGATGGGGAGAACCTGACTCCATGAGAAAGAAAGGGGGTAAATGATGATGATGTTGTTGGTGGAGCTAGGTCAAAGAGCCCTAGGGTCTAGTGTGCTGCAAAGGTGTTGGTCTTTGAAAGTGGTTCCTTCTCCTGGGAGATGAAACAAACAAAAC
Organism: Marmota marmota marmota; assembly: GCF_001458135.2. NCBI lineage: Eukaryota > Metazoa > Chordata > Mammalia > Rodentia > Sciuridae > Marmota > Marmota marmota. The sequence goes on along the minus strand of NW_026000164.1, from coordinate 10,893,482 downwards.
CAATGGGAGATACATACGAAAATGGAGGCATGATGAAGTTAAAAGGAGTGCAGATAAAGATGCTTTTTATTTTGGGGGGCAGTAGAAGGAATTGAACCCAGAACCTTGTGCATGCTAGACAGGTACTCTACCACTCTGCTACATTCCCAGCCTGATAAAGGTGTTCCTTTCAATGCAAAACAATAGAACTAGAATAAAAGAGAAATGTAACTGAAGAGCTGAGGAGAAAAAATTTCTGTCCAGGAATTTAACAGATAATTAACAAAATATAAATGTGATTGTTGAACTAGTGGTTATTACCAGTAGAAGCTGGACAGCATAAAGTATTAAAGACCAAAGTTGCAAATGGCTGCAATTTGAAATAGCATCACCTTATACCCCATCACCTTATACCCCCTGCTTTCCTAATTTTTATGTCATGTAATAATTCTCTTTCTATAATATTTCTGCAACTAAAGTGACAATAAAGTCCATGTCTGTATAATGGAAGGCTGGAAGGAAAAGAAGCTATTTCCCCAACTAGAAAAAACAGGATGCACATCATACCCCAACCCTATAAAATAAAAAGTTTCACATTAATTGTATCATAAATAATTCTATATAGGTTGACACTAAAACAATTTCCTAGGCAATGACCCATTATAATGGAAGATGCCAAAAACAAATAAATAAACAACCACATAGTCAGTTGGGGGACAGGTAGGAAAGGGAACAAGAATAAACTGACTTTGGCTACAGAAGTCTATGCATTATTTAGGATAATTCCACTAGCCCTCTGAACTTTTTAAGACATTAAGGAGAACGTTACAGGTTTACGAATGTTATGGGTTTTCAAAAATACTAGGAAAGACAAACATGGTATCAACTAAATATCACATTCTCTTGACAGAATTCTCTTAGGAAATCTCTTATCTGGAAGAAAAAATGTCTACCAATAGAATCATTATTCTTAGATCTGCAAAATTATCTAGTAAAATTTGTTTTCTGTATATTCCTTTTAAGTTCTTACATAAAATTAAGTTTTTCAACATTCTTTTCAGAGCACAAGATGATGCCTCAAACTAAGTAAGCATTTCAGATTTGATCTAACACAAACTAGAGTGAGATTCCCATCTTCATCTGTCCCTTGTGGTGAGCATAAAAAATTTAAGTGAGCCATTGTCACTCAATGGACTCTTAGGTTTAATTACAACACTAGAATTATCTTTTTAAACTGCTCCTATAAAATGCTTCCTCCTTGGGCTGGGGTTGTGACTCAGTGGCAGAGCACTTACCTCACACATGTGAGGCGCTGGGTTTGATCCTCAGCACCACATAAAAATAAACAAAAACAGAGATATTGTGTCCATGTATAACTAAAAAATATTAATAATTAAAAAATGCTTCCTCCTCCTACATTTGCATACTTCTGTTCTTTACACCTGGATGAAATTTTATGTTTTGTAGATATGGCCTAAAACCCCACATTAAAATTTTAGTTTTCGCTAAAATAGGTTTTAAAAGATTGGCATTCTAATGATGTCCTCATCTAGGTACTGCTAAATATACTCATCACATTCACAAGAGAGGAATAAAGACAGAAATCTTCCAGCTTGCTACTTTCAGGTATGATTGTTTATCCAGTTATGAATCTAGTTAAGTCCTGCCATTTGTGTTACATCTCTTGGTTTTATCTTTAAGAAGAATATGAAAGTTGGGTGTGGTGGATCATGCTTGTATTCCAGTGAATGGAAGGAGCTAAGGCAGGAGGATCACAAGTCTGAGGCCAGCCTTGGCAACTTAGTGAGACTTTGTTTCAAAATAAAAAATGAAAAGGGAAGGGGATGTAGCTAGCTCAGTGGTGGAGCATTTCTGGGTTCAACAAAAACTTAGTACCAAAGGAAAATCAACAAAACCAAACAAAGTCAAACCAAACCAAACCAACAACCAAAACCAAAACCAAATAACTCCCCTCCCCAGAAAAAAACCAGGAGCAATATTATTCAAATACTTTGATGAAATTCAAATACTGCAGTACACCATCTGGCTGATTTATCAGTCTCATCTATTTGTGAAAGCTTCTAGGCTCATGTTAATTGGCTGCTATTTTCTACTATTTTTAAAACTTCAGACCTGGACTAAGCAGACACTTATATTTTGGCCTTTTTTTCACCAAATTCTACACAATCCCACAGAGGTTCATCAAACTTCAGGACAGCAAGCTGACTCCCTCTGACTCCCTCTGACACCCTAGCTGCCCTTGGAAAATTTAGAAGCTGTCTCAACTGGTAGATGTGACAGCGGTAACAGTGTCATATAGTCTTTCTTCTACTTTGATGTTTTTTGGTTCCCCTGAAAATCATGATGTAGAAAGCGAGCAAGATGGAAGGGAATGACATTCTGCTACTTCTCCATAGTCAGCAATCATTTATCATTTTAAAAATAATTAAAATCTCCAATAGGTAGTTTCCAGATTTTTCAGCTGTGGTTTATAGTAGAACTTAAATTCTATCTCACTTTGTTTTTACCTTCTTTCACTTAAAAAAATAAAACTTATTGAGGTATAATTATAAAAGACAATGATTCAATTTTAAATGTCTAATTAAACGAGTTCCAACAAATTTATACCATCGTGTAATGACCTGTCATAATCAATATAAAGAATATCTACCACCCCAAAAAAGTTTCTTCATCTATTTTTGCAATTAATAATACCCCCAGATGTCCATTGTTAATTCTTTTTGTCACTATGGGTTATTTTCATCTTTATGAATTTTGTATAAAAAGAATTATATGGTTTCTTTTGCTTAGCATAATGATTTTGAGATCAACCTGATGGTTGCCTGAAGTATTACGGGGTATGAATATACCACAGCTTATCCATTTAACTGTTGGATAGGTACCATTTGGACATTTTGTTTTTTAGTAATTATGAATAAAATACTGTAAACATACATGTATAAATCTTTGTTGTTGATGTTTTTTATTTCTTTTTGGTTAGTTAGGTAAGATCAGAATTTCCCATTTGTTAAGTTTAAAAGAAACTATCAATTTGTTTCCCCAAATGGTTGTCTCATTTGAAATCCTTATAATATATGAAAGCTCCAAGTTGCTCTTCATCCTTGCCAACACCTAGTGTTCTGATTACAGGCGTTCTGAATGGTGTAGTTCTATAGCACTGTAGTTTTAATTTGCTTTTTCCTAATGTCTAACTATGTTAAAATTTTAGGGGGGCTGGGATTGTAACTCAGTGGTAGAGTGCTTGCCTAGCATGTGTGACGCACTGGGTTCGATCCTCAGCACCACATTAAAACAAAAATAATAATAAAAAAAGGTATTCTGATCAACTAAAAAAAAATTAAAAAATCTTTGTGTTTATTTTCCATTTACATACATTCTATAATAAAGATTTCAAATCTTTTTTTTTTTTTTTTTGAGACAGTCTTGAGCTGTTGGATGGCCTCAAACTTTCTAGTAACTGGGATTATAGACACATGGCACATCCAGATTCTTACATGCATTTTTTTCAGTGAGTGATAATGTTTTATTGTAAGAATACTTTATATGCTCCAGTCTTTTATCAGATGATGTGTTTTACAGACATTCCCTCTAAGTCCATGGCTTGTTTTTTCAATTTAAGAATAGAGTCTTAAGACAATTTTAAATTTGATGAAATTCAATTTATTAGTTTTTTAAAAGAGATTTATTTTTTAGTTGTAATTGGACACAATACCTTTATTTTATTTATTTTTACGTGGTGCTGAGGATCAAACCCAGGGCCTTGTACATACTAGGAAAGCGCTCTACTGCTGAGCCATAACCCCAGCTCCAATTTATTAGTTTTTTAATTAAAAAGTTTTAAATTAATAAGTTCTTGCCTTTTGTGACTTAAGAAATCTTTGCTACATGGTGAATGCCTGTAATCTTAGGGACTTGGGAGGCTGAGGCAGGAGGATTGCCAGCCCCAGCAATTTAGTGAGGGCCTAAACAACTTAGTGAGACCCTGCTGATAAAAATAGGCCAGGGATGTAGCTCAGTAGTAAAGTGCCTCTAGGTTTAATTGCCTACCCCAAAGAACTCCTTGCTTAAGACTACAATAATTTTCTTCTCTGTTTCTTATAGAAGATTTAGATTTTTACATTGTAGTCTCAGGTCTTTGATTCAAGTAAATGTTTGTCATGTGTCTGGTAAGGGTTACTGGTTTGTTTTTCAAATGGATATCTAGTTGTTCTAGCAACATTTTTTGAGAAGATCAACCCCAAGAATTGCCTTGGCACCATAAAGAAAAGGAAAATAAAATCACTATAGATCTATAGATTTATTTCCAAACTTTCTATTTTGCTTCATTGATTTTTGTCTGTCCTTAAGCTAGCACCACACTGTCATAAATACTGTGGTTTTACTTTAAATTTTGATGTCCCACAATACAAATCCTTCAACTTTGTTCTTTTTTCAAGTGTCTTGACTATAAATTTCTAGTTACTGCATTGCCATATGAAAAGTTTGGAGTTTTTTAAATTTTTTGTAATAGGGAGTGAACCCAGGTGTAGTCAAGGTCTGTCTGGCTCTTTTATACTTACTGAAGTACACATTAAAAAAAAAAATCTCAGCAGATATTTGTTTGGAAATCGATGACATAATCATAAAATTTATATCGAATGGAGTGCAGTGGCACATGCCTAGAATCCCAGAGACTTGGGAAGCTGAGGCAGGATGTTCACAAGTTTGAGGTTAACCTCAGCAATCTTTTGAGACACTAAGCAACTTAGTGAGACACTGCTCAAAATAAAAAATAAAAAAAGCTGGGGATATAGCTCAGTGGAAAGCACTCCTGTGTCCAATCCCCAGTATCACAAACAAAAGAAAACAAAACATCAAATAGCTGGATGTGGTGGTGCACACTTGTAATCCCAGCCATAGAAGGACAGCAAGTTTGAGGCCAGCCGGGGCAACTTAGAGATACCCTGTTTCAAAGTAAATAAAAAGGTCTGGTGATGTTGCTTAGTGGTAAAGCACCTCTGGTTTCGAACCCCAGTACCACATACACAAGAAACAAAACACCAACAAAAAAGAAAACAGACCAAAACATCCCCCACCCAAAACAAAAACAAAAACATAAAGCTGTGAAATTACAGAAAAGTGAGAGAGTAGCCTGCTGATCTTCAAAGCTTCTAATATATTGGGTATAGGATTGTCTCTTCTGTTGGGGAACCTTATTTATGTAGTATGTGACTAGACTACCTGAGGTTTTTCACTGCCCCTGTTTGAAGTAAGTGCTTTGCTTAGGAGATCAGAAGCTACTTGTTTGAGCCAAACCTCATCTTTACCCACAGAAAACTTTAAACCTTCTTGATTTTATTCTTTTTTTTCATGGTGGTACACATACTTTTTACTCACTGTCATTAAAACAAGGCATAGTTTGTATATGAAATCTTCAAATCATGACTACAAGGTAATTTCTTGACTTCAAATACTATACCATTCATCTTCTAAATGGAATTATGAGGACAAAGGCTCTGTTTTTCTGTAGAGAGTCACTGCCTGCCTATCTCTATTTTTCAGCACATCCTATTTTTGTCTGGAATAGCAAAAACCATGCTATTCTTTCTTTTATTTAAGTTTATTTCAAACATTCCCAAGTCCAAATATAAAATGAGAGGCATGACATTTGTTTATTTACAAAAGCAAGGTATCTCAGTGGAGGAAAGAACACTCTTTATAACAAATATTGCTGCAACAACTGGATATTCATGTAGGAAAAAAAATAAACCTTGACAGATATGTCATAACACATACAAAAATTAATTTGAAGTGGACTGATAACTTTAAAACAAAAGCAAAAACTAAAGCACTTCTGTAAGAAAACACCACCCTTTTTGTATTCATATAGCATTTTAAAGTTTTCAGAATATTTTCATGTTATTTGATTTTCTAACCCTCACTTCTTTATTTGTGAGGCATGCAAAAAGCCAATAATTCCAAATTATGAAGATGGGAATTTAAGAACCCAGAGTACTTAAGTGACATGACCAGATAGGCATGGCAGAAAGAACATGGGTTTTGAGCACATAGATTTGAGTTTGAAATCCAACTATGTCCCTTAATAGCCATATAACCTTGGGTACATTTATAATTTAAAGATTAGGGGTTTGAATTCCTAATCTATAATATGGAGGTGATAATGTTTATCTTGCTGGGTTGTTTTTCTTCTTATTTTTTTAACCACATTTAATGAAAGCCCACTATTTGCTAAGCAACAACTGTTCTCTGTCTTGGAGATAAAAGCAGAAGATCCCAATGAGAGTTGATGACTGTGTGCTGTGAAAAAAAGAACAATTCATGGATCATTGTAATATTTGATCTATGTAAACAGCTCAAAGAACAACTGCAAGTTGCTGAGAGAAATAGAATATAGGAAGAATGGACTCAAAGAAAAAGACAAGCAGCTTAGTTTTATATGTATTAAATTTGAGGGGCCCATTAGACAGCAGATATTAAGTATGAATCTTGAGTACAAACAAAATGAACTGACCGGAGACTGGCAGATAAATGTTATTTATTTATTTTATTTATTTTTAATTAATTAATTTATTTATTTTTTGGTTCTGGGTTATTTAACTCAGGGGTACTTAACCACTCAGCCACATCCTCAGCCCTTTTTTATATTTAGAGACAATGTCTCACTGAGTTGTAGGTACTTCACTAAGTTGCCGAGTCTGGCTTTGAACTCGAGATCCTCCTATCTCAGCTTCCTGAGTCACTGGAATTACAGGTATGCAGGCTCGATAAATGTTATTTAGATGGTTCTTCAAACCATTAAATTAGATGAGATCTCCAGGGGGTTGAGAAAGCAACTGATGAACAGATGGTAGTGGGACAACAAGGAGAATATACTTTAATGTATTGTTCTTCAAGACTTCAATATCCATGTAAATCATTTGGGGATCTTGTTAAAATGTAGACTTCAATTCAGTGGATTTGGGGTGGTAACTAAGATTTAGCATTTCTAAAAAGTTGCCAGGTGGTACAGATACTATCCAGATTTTGAATACCAAGACATTAAGAACAGGATTAATCAATCAATTAAGAACATGTTTCAAGTAGAAGGATGTGATTAACTACATTCTGTTTCTGAAAGATCAAATAAACTGAGGACTGAAAATTTAACCATTAGATCTAGTAACATGGAGGTCATCAGTAACTATATTATTATAAGTGTTTTGTGGAGTGGAGGGGGCCAAAGCCTGACTGGAGTGGGTTCCAAGATAAAAAGAGAGGAGAGAAACTAAACAATGAATATCAACTCTTTCTTAAGAGGCTTTATTGAAGAGGAATGAGATAGCTGAAGAGGACAGCGGTATTAAGAGAGAGTCCCTCACAACTTATTTATTATGAAAATTTTAAACATATAGGAAAGTTGAAAGCATACAATAAACACCTCATATATCTTCTACCTAGATTAACAACTGTAAGCATTCTGCCAAATGTGCATTGTAAGAAAGATTTTTAGGGAGGTTATTCAGGAGCAAAGGAAAAACTGTTGATGAACAAGAGATAAGAGCATTGACTAAAAAGACCTTTCTGAGTAGCAAAAGAGAATGGGATCTGGACCACAATGGGATGGGATCTGGACCACAGTGGAGTGGTTAGCTTTGATTCTTAGTGAAAAACAACTTGGCATGAAGGCAGGTAGGTGGATGGGTGGGTGGGTGGGTGTTATAGCAGGTGCTTCCAATTTTCTTAAAGAAATGGTCAGCAAGGTCACCAGGGGACTATTACTGGAAAACGGTTTTGGAGGTCTAAGGACAGAGGAGGTAATGACAGTCTCTAGGAGACAGGAAGAGTGATGCATCAGCTTGACATTACGGACCCACTGGGGTTGTTGGAAGAATTAAATAAGTTGGAAAAACAACATGGTACAAAGGTTAAGAGACTGCTCTCTGGAGCCAAACTATGTGGGGCAAGTTATGTGACCTTTCTATATTCTGGTTTCTTCATCAGTAAAATGGGGATAGTAATTGCATCTACTTCACAGGGTTGCTGAAGAGTAAATGAGGGAGTCTATAAAAAGTACATTATATAAAGTCTGTATGTACATAGTCTGAATATAGTGTATATAATTGTTAAATACATAAATAAATGTCAGTGTATCTTTTTTTTTTTTTTTGGTACTGGGGATTGAACTCAGGGGCACTTGGCCACTGAGCCACATCCCCAGCCCTATTTTGCATTTTATTTAGAGACAGGGTCTCACTGAGTTGCTTAGCGCTTCACTTTTGCTGAAGCTGGCTTTGAACTCGAGATCCTCCTGCCTCAGCCTCTGGAGCCGCTGGGATTACAGGCGTGTGCCACTGTGCCTGGCCATGTCTGTGTGTATGTTTAAAACTGGAGAACATACTTCGTATTAAAAAAAAAAAAGAAGGAAATAGTGAGTTAGTAGTATGTAGAACACTGTGATCAGAACATAATATTTACTAACTAGTAAAGAGGTTCAAAATAAGAGTGATTGAAGAAGGCAAACCCAGTATTATTCCATACTTAAAAACCAATAACAAAACCACAGTGTAGAGTATTATAATACACAATTAATGAAAGGATACATAACATACATCAATGTATTAAAGATATCTCTTGATGATAGTTTACTGATACTTTGTGTTTATATTCTCTGAAATTTTTGTAATGTTTTTATAGTTCCTTGTAATAAAATTTGCCTTGAAATTAAAAATTGTATAATATATGAATCATTCATAGTTTCACCATATCATTTAATGATTTATTGCTAATCATTTTTCAAAGTCTATACTTATAAAAAAGTTATAAAAGTAAAATTTAACTATAAAATCTTTTTTGTTATTAAAAGGAAGAAACAATTAGTGCTATTTCTCCGTGATAGCTGCCCCCATCCTGATCCCTTTTTGTCATTCCTGGAGGCAACCACTGCTGAACTGGTATGTGTTAATTCTTATTTCAACACTTTTATTTTATTTTTTTTATACATAGGTGTGCACCATTTTCAAAAAAAATCCAAAAATTAAAAAAATGCTGTTTAAAAAATTTAAGTGGTTTTGTGCAGCAGCTACTTTTCTCAATTAACTTTATATTGTATCGCTTTTAACTGTTCATTTCTTTTAACTGTTATTCCACTATATATATGTGCCAATATTTATTTACTGTTCTTCTACTAACACAAACGATTTTAACAATATGAAATTATTACATCTCTTCCAGAACACATCTCTTAGAACAAAAACTAGTGTTTCTGGAGATATAACAAGCATTTTTCTGTTCTTACAGATATGCCCTCAGTGTGGTTTGTCCCATTCAGAATGTCCCAGTGATTAATTTCCCTAATTTTTATGAACATTTGATCTTGTCAAAATTTAGGCATTCTGCTAATTCTAGCAGGTGAAAACAATGCCTTTTTGTTTTACCTTGCATTTTCCTTATTATCAGCATCCTCTTATCTAAAAATCATTTTTACTCTAAGTATTCTTTGACTAATTAGAATTCAATTACTCTTATAAGTTCATCATCTTTTCAATTAAAATTCACCTTTTATCTTCCTTTCATGAGGTTTATTTATGAATAAAGGAGGCATACTCTTCATTGTTTAAAAAAGCCAGTTGCAGTTTATCTCAAAATTCTTTTTAATCATCTTATTTTCAGAATATAATGCTTCTGTGAGCATACCACCAGGCCATGACTTTCTCTATGTGCTTCCCTGATTTAACATTTAGTACATTTTCTAGTAAAGCTAAATTAAAAACTATACCCTCTGAAATTATAAGTCCTACAAAGAAATGGCCTGATGTAGTGACCATACCTGAAATTTCTTTAATGACAATATTCTCAAAATAACTTGGTCCTTAGCCTGAATCAATGACTGGCAGGTGAGAAGATGATAAAACAGACCGGATAAATTTTGACTTCTAAATATAGAGTTAATCTATAATTAACAATTATAAGAATGGCTTTGTTCAAGTGACCCTAGGATATTCTTTCCTGTCTCTGAAGTACTTTTTGTAAAAAAAAGACAAAATCACCCAGGAAAAATATCACCCATTAATTGTTTGCTTGTAGTCTGTAGCCCACCAATAAAGATAACACCATTGGAATGTCACAGTGGTTCTGCTTTTCTAATTATTGAAGATTTTATTTTTTAAGTGGCCACAATCCAGCAATGTGTTAGGGTATTCCTGTTTTGCTTATGCCTTGGGACGTAAGAATGAAATGTGGTGTACAGTCAAAAAAGATAATTTTAAATAGAACATAGAAAACATTCAGTGGGCAGACTATTCTGAAATGAGGGCTTTGTAAAAGTACACTGTTAAGTGGACTTAACTGTTAGTGCTACCATGCCTGGCACAAAGCCATTTTTTTTTAATATTTATTTTTTAGGTGTAATTGGACACAATGCCTTTATTTTATTTACTTGTTTTTATGTGGTGCCGAGGATCAAACCCAGGGCCTCACACGTGCTAGGTGAGTGCTTTAACACTGATCTACAAATCCAGTTCCCACAAAGCCACTGTAATAGGATAATTTTCAATCTGTCAAAGTCTTCAGGAATGTACGATGTGTTGGTACATTTATCCAGAAGCATATAACCATCTTATAAAAAGGAACAAAAAAAGGGGGGGAGGGGAGAAACTGTACTTTATTTGGTTAATTTTAAGCTTGTAATAAAAAGTAAACTCTGCTAGAGGTTCTACAGTTTATAATTTGTACTTTTTCAGGTACTAAAATCTAGGATAAACCTGATGGAAATGTGTGTGTGTGCGTGCGCGCGTGTACACATATTTTTTTAATATATATATATGTATACACACACACACACACATATATACACACATATATATATACATATATATGGGGGGGGAGAGAGAGAGAGAGAGAGAGAGAGAGAGAGAGAGAGAGAGAGAATATGAATGTGTGTGTGAGGCACACTCATTACAGAATGAGAACAATTTTAAAATGTAAACAAAGTGTTTTGGAGTAGATAGACTGCACAATTTTAAACCATAAAGTGATGGGAAAATATCACCTTTTCCCTGACAATTTTCCACACTACACAATTCCAATATGATAGTGTTCTTTTCTACAGTCACTTGTTTCACTTGTTTTCACTGGTACTTCATTGCCCTTTCACTGTTGCTAGATTTTTCTTTTAAATTTATTTTGAGACAGGCTCTTGAAATTTTAAATTCCACATGCTGGCCTTGAACTTGAGATCCTATTGTCTCAACCTCCCAAGTAGCTGGGATTACAGAAGTGTGAACTGTGTCTCACTAAAAACAACTTATAATACTGTATTTTGCTGCCTCTTTATATTATAAACCCTTTTCCCTTCTATTATTCACTTTTATTACTTCTTTGGCTATTATTTATTTTCTTTGACATTTCTCAGTTTTGATATGAGAAGAATTTGGCTTTTCTCTCTTCTGGAAGACGAACCTATCAATAACAAAGAGTTGTGTGTAGTCATGCATTTCTTCATGTCACAGATACGTATTGTGTACCTATTCCAGGCCAGGCCCCATTCCAGGCATTAGGCATAAAGAAACAAACAAAACAAAGTCCCGCCCTCATACAGTTTGCATTCTAGTGAAGGGGGCAGACAATGAGAAAAGCAAGTCACGTAGGATTGGGTGTTAAACAACAAAACAAACGAACGGGTAGGGGCAATAGAGAGTGACATGATGGGCGGGGGACCTGTTATTTATCTAAAGTGATCTGAGAAGGCATGTCTTAAAAAAAAGAAGGGATATTTGAAAAGAGAATTTAAGGACATTTGTAGCATAAGTATATTAAATAGAAAAGAACAAGTACAAATGTGCTGACAGAACATGCCTGGCCTGTTAAAGAAACAGGAAAGAGATCAGTGGGGGGAAAGAAAATAAGTTGTTTTTTTTTTGCTGAATGTTTATTGTTTTTGCCATGGTTTACTCCTCAAATTTAGATTTGAACAGATACAGATTCCAACTTATCTGAAAGGGTGAGAGTGTTTTAAGTTTAGTAGACAAGTAGAACGGTTCTAAATAAAGTAATAATATGCAGTATAGCATTTTGGCTGAAAGTAGGTTTGTAAACAGTCTAAAATTACAGATATATTACCTGGTTTTGAGCCAGGGAAGGTGGTGAAGAGGGAATACTTAAGAACAAGGTCCAGTTTTTAGTCCTGGCTCCAACACCAACTTTCTATAAGTGATTTTTTTTAATATTTATTTTTTAGTTGTAGATGGACACAATCTCTTTATTTCATTTTTATGTGGTGTTGAGGTTTGAACCTAGTGCTAGGTAAATACTCTACCAATGAGCCACAACCCAGCCCCTGCATATATCCTTTTATTCTAATTTTATAATAAAAAAAAAAGCATAGTGGTTTTTAGGGAAAAAATGTTGGTATTGGAAATCCTGAGTTAAACAACTTTTCTGCTATTTATTAAATGTGTGTCCTTATACAAGTCACTTAAAAGACTGTTTCCTTATTTGTAAAAAGAAAATAAAAATATCTACTTCATAACATTAAAGGACAATCTATGCATGTGAAAACAATTTGTATACTACAAAATATTAAATTAGGATATTTTAAAAGTATGCTTAGTTTACTTTATTGAATTTCATGTGTTTTCAAATTTTAATTTTATCTTTTGGTTTACGTATTTATTTGCACTTAAGAGTTATATGCAGAATTTATCTTGTAAGTCAGTTCTCCATTTTAAGCTATGCAAATTTTAAAATTAACTATATTTTCAACTATGCCACAAAATTATATATATATATACATATATATATATACACACACACATACATATATACACATATACATATATATCTCTCTAAACCTGAAGACCTCAAAAAGAATGAGAATGAGGATTTTCATTTTAACTTATTAAATGACCTATTTGCAATAAAAAATTTGGGCACTTAGTGAAAATGATTTGAAAGGATAATTAGCAATTATTACATATACATATAAGTATATACACATATACATATATACAATTGTTAAAAAAGTTTTTTTATCTATTTTTGTTCCCTGAGTCTCTACTGCTTACTTAAATCACTGAATGTGAAACACTCAGCTGTATATTTACTATGAAATTATTGGTATTCGTCACTGTAGGTTTTGATGACTGCACTAGGAAAAGACTGCTTTATATTTCTGTATCATATTGTTAGTCATTAGTGTCCTTATACTGCTGAACAGTAATTTAAAATGCAATCCAAAAGAAGTATCAAGTCTTTAAAACATCTTCAATTGTCTTCAAAAGGAATTTACAAGAGATTTAACAGAATGGAACTTACTCCATGCCCTGTGCAGTTTGCCGTGCAATATCTATAAGTTTGATCATTTCAAATTTGGTCTCAATGATGTGGAGATGGTGATATAAGCTGGAGCCCTCACACCACTGGGTAACAATAGCTAGTTGTGGCTTTGTGGAATAGCCCATGAAGAGTAGGATATTCACATGTCGTGTTTTCCTGTAAAAGTAAAGTGATGGTAAATAGTAAATGCCAATAAACTTTAGCAATTCTTAAAAGGGAGTCAAAGTAGTCAAGCAGTAAGATGAACAGAAAATGGTATTAAAACAAATAAAAAGCATTTTAGATGAATTATCTAATTAATTATCTAATCACCCATCCTATTCAGAAATGTCTTTTTAAAAAAAATATATCTGACAAGTAAGCAGAGGTTGCTTAATACCTTGAATTTATGGGAAGCTCACTAATTGAATAGAGCTACCCTACCCACTTTTCTGCTTAAATGGTTCTAGTATTAGAAAGTTTTCTTGTGAGACAAAATCATTTTCCTCCAACCTCCACAACTTTCTTCCCTTTTCTGCTTTCTGGAATATAAGGTAGCAACTCAGTATCCTTTTAAATCTAACAGTCTTCTCTGGATTAAATATCCTCAGTTTTGTTGACTCGCCGTCTTTCCAAATTACAGTTCTAGAATCTTCCCCATTTAAGTTGTCCTACTTTGAACTTACTCTCATTTGTAAATGTTCCATAAGTTCTAGGCACAGGAGTAAATGCAATCTCTAAAAGATATTCTGAAACACTTAGAATTTTGAGAGCATTATTTCCATAAGTGAAACTACTATTTCACATGGCCACAATACTATATTTTCATTACTTCAGTGTAGAATTAAGTTTTCTTCAGCTATACCAAATAATATGAATACCACTTAAAAGAATAAGCTGAAAGAAAATAAAATTAGACATCCTATGGCTCTATATACTTATTCATTTTGAGTAAATTGTAAAGCTAATAGTGGCTACCACCAGAAAACAGGAGCTAATAATAATAACTTCTTTCTCCTAAAAACAGTAATTTGCATACGCTCACCTGAGTACTCCTACTTCATTTTTGAAGGCCTGTAACTGTTGAGGTGTGGGTGCTGTCACATTCAACATTTTCACTGCCACATCACCTAAAAGGTAATCATCATTCCAAATGTCATTCCAATTTTAAAAATTTAAAACTATAAAACATTCTTGGGGATTTCCACTAATTATAATAATTGGTAAATCCATAACACTGTTAAACTACAAATAAATTATGCCTAACTGTCTAAACTGCATTAATTTTTGAAGGATAAAAATGAAATTAACAGCAATACTCCTATACTAGTATTTCAAAAGACCAACCCCCAAATAGACAACCTTGTTTTCCCTGGAAATTTAGTTTAAGTAAGTACCCAGAGTATTTTTCCAATTATTTAACAATACTCAATGAGATATATTTACTAAATGAACACTGAAACTAGAGATAAGAGTCCCAGTGGAGCTTGGCTTAAAGTTGAAAACTTCAAACTTCTTTATCAGAGCAGTTAACATTATGTACAAAGTTATGGATTATTTATGATGCTTTTCATTAGAAAAATGTTTAAAATTATAGCTAATTTAAAAAAGTTTATGTAAAACAGCCATAACTCTTACACACTACCACTAAAAGTGAAAATTGGTACAACCACTTTGTAATATTGCTGGTAGTATCTATAAAACTGGACATATGCACATCATATGGTCCTACAATTTTCTCCAAGGTATGTATACCCAGCAAAAATAGATTTATATGTTCTCTGAAAGATATAAAAAAAAATATTCATAGCAACATCATTGGAATAGCACCAAACTGGAAACCATCCAAATGCTCATTACACAGTAGATGGAAGAAGAAATCAGCTTACACATTGAAAAATTAACAGAGAGAATGAATGACTTCCAACAACAATACAGATGAATCTTGCATACAACATAAGGGGCCAGACACTGAAGGGTACATGCTGTATGATTCCTGTTGCAGTCAGGTTGGTAGCTAACCTTGGGGGAGGAGTGACTGGAAAGGGGCATCAGGGGAGCTTCTAGTATGACAATAATGTTCTGTTTGTTGATCATGGCTATCTATTCACTTTTTGAGATTTCAGCTACTTGTATACTTACATGCATTTTTTTATATGTACATTAAGCTTTTATATATATATTATTGATTTCTTTTAATTATCAATATAATACAACATTCATTTTATCAGTGGTACCATATAACTTACCTACCACTTAAAACCAATGTTTAAAAACATTTTGAAAGCACCCAGAAAAAAATTACCATAATGCCACTCACTGACATTTTATATATGAATGATAAGGCTTATATATGAATGCAGGGTGAATATTTATGAATATATAAAAAAATGAGAAATATAGTAAACTTCTGATAGAAATTTTTTATATTATATATATAACATATATGGGGTATTACACATGCTGCTTTTATACAATTTAATACACCAAAGACACCTTCCATATCAATAAATGTAATTCTAGCATATCATTTGAAAAATCCTATACAATCATGTATGGATCCAATTTATTTATCTATTTATCTAATCTTTTTTAATTTTCATTTTGCATTCTTACTAAATCTTAATGAATTTACTTTTATACATGATTATTCATTCCTGTCCCATTACTTCCTAAGGATGTCATCAATATACATATTGCCAAATTATATATAATAATAATGTTTATAATAATACAAATAATGGCTCAATAGACATACTGCCAAATTGTCTTATAGAAAATTTGTAACAATTTATTTTCCCACCAGCAGCACTACAATCACATCTCTAAATATGGTCAATTTAACGTGATGACACACACCTGTAATTCCAGCAGCTCAGGAGACTGAGGCAGCCTCAGCAGTTTAGCAAGGCCCTAAGCAACTCAAGGAGACCCTGTCTCCAAATAAAATATATATTTGAAAAAAGGGCTAGGGATGTGGTGCAGTGGTTAAAGCTCCTGGGTTCAAACGCTTGTATTAAAAAAACAAAACAAAACAAAACAAACAAACAAAAAAAACAGAAACCAACCCAGATTTTGGGGAACAGCTAATCTGGAGAATCTTAATTTTAAAAAATTATTACTGCAGTCAGGCAGGGCGCCACATGCCTGTACTCCCAATTACTATGAGGCAGGAGAGCTACAAGTTCAAGGCCAGTCTGGGTAACTTAATGAGACCCTCTCAAAATAAAAATAAAAAGGGCTGGGCATATAGCTCAGTGGGAGAACAACTGTCTAGTATGGGCATGGCCCTGGGTTTGATCCCTAGCAACACAAACACAAATAAATAAATAATTAGTAATATAATGAAAGGAGTCCTGATTGCTGTGAACCTAGGTTTTATTTCCCATAATTCTTGTTACAGTTTGGGAGAACTTCTGCATCTGATGAAAATGATGCAAACAGTGAGTATTCTTTGATTTTTAAAAATAAAATGGTTACACATATACTATTACTGTGAGACTTGTGACTACGTCAACAATATTACATACATACCATGCCACTTTCCCTTGTAGACTGTTCCAAATGATCCAGATCCAATTCTTTGTCCCACTGTGATCTGTCCATCAGGAATCTCCCAATCATCACTTGAATCCCGTCTACCAAGTGTTTTCTTGATAAAAATAGTGCAAAAGTCAAGTTAGGCCAACCAAACAAAAAGGGGAAACCTTATGTTCCATGTGAAGTATATTAACCTAAGCCTGAGAGGAGCAAGATGAGGAAGATAATATCGCTTCTTTCACCAAAAGCTGAAGAAATAATAGTTAAAAGTATGACTAGGAGCTGGGGTTGTGGCTCCGTGGTAGAGCGCTTGCCTACCATGTGTGAGGCACTGGTTTGATCCTCAGCACCACATAAAAATAAATAAAATAACTATCAACAACTAAAAAAAAATTTTTTTTAAAATATGACTAAAAATACAAAACAAAATTAAGACAAGTCAGACTTGGATAGAAACAATTTATTTAAAAATGAAAATTATTTATTGAGCATGTGTGAGAAATGCCTATTATTAAAATTAATAAGAAAAACCAGTTTTGTATTATTTGGAGGACTATAAGGGCAAGATAAATATTATGTATTTGTGATAAGTTTTTGCCTCCAAATACCTAAAAATTTAACCTAATATGTTATAGTAACAGGAGACAATTTTTCTAGTTACTTTTTTCTAGTCAGAGTTAAATTTTCTCATAGATCTGAACTGGTCTCTCTCTAAAAAAAAATCTATCTATCTATTTATCTATCTATCTATCTATCTATCTATCTATCTATCTATATCTCCAATTACTTTGGTAGGGTTAAAGGATCATCTTCCCAACAAGTAGCAGAAAGTTAATTTTTCAAATAGGGAAAAATGTCACTTCATAGATTTTTGAATTGTAGTTCAGCCTTTAGAATATGTATGCTTAATCATGCTTTCCAAAACTTTATTTACTCTTTTTTCCTTATTTTATTTTAGGTACTGGGGTTTGAACCCAGGGGTGCTTTACCACTGAGCCACGTCCCTCAGCCCTTTTTATTTTTCATTTTGAGACAGGGTCTTGTTTGAGGCTGGCCTCAAACTTGCTATCTTTGTCTCAGCTTCCTGAATAGCTGGGATTACAGGTGTGTACCACTATGCCTGGCTCTTTTTTCTTATTAGAAACAGAATGCTACTGTTACTCTTCCAAAACTGCCTTTTACATTGGAGATGAAAATGAAAATTGGTGTTGTGGGAATATGCTTAAGCAAAAATCAACTGTTAAATTTGATAGGGGAATTTTTTATCATATACAGATATAACATATCTAAAAGTGACATTTATGTGGCTCTGATTTCAAAAAAGAAAGGATTCCGGTGAAAAAAAGATAAATATTCTTACCATCCTATTCCTGTCTTCTGAGGAGGAAGATGACTTCCTTTCCCGCTGAGGTCCTGGAGATTTCTGTAAGGCTTTCACATTAGTGAGTGAGCCTGGTAATGAGGCAGGTGGGGTTGCAGACAAACCTGTGGTTGATCCTAAATTAGGGAAAATGTATCCATTAAGGAGGAGCAAGGGAGCGAGTTCCTTTAACAGGGGGTGCACAAAGTGCAAGGGGGGACTTAGATTTGGACTTAAACTTGCTATTAAAATGTAGTATATGTTCAAATACTGACCTTTTGAAAAAAACAAGTCAAAAGAGGCCTATTGGTGATTAGTACTAATTTTTTTTTAGTTTTCTGGCCAACTTAATTACAGTTTTAAAACATCTAATGATAGATATATTATTGGTTTAACTTTTCCTAGTCCAAAGTCTAGGGAAAAAAATTCTCTTAATAAAAAAAAATTTGTCTTTGAAGAAAAATTTAAAAAGTGAAGTCAATTAAAAAGCCTATATAACACATTTTTAAATAGAAACTTTTAATTGTATTACCTCAATAGCCAATCAATATTAAAAAATATGGAAACCCCCAAAAGGAAATATTTTCTAATGTTACCTTAATATTGAAAATATAGGGCTTGTTCATATTAGCCACTAATATTTAAATACAACCCCAAACTATAAGCTTTACTACTTAAGAAATATTGATCAGTGTCAGTAGTTCCTGGAGGTTTTTTTTTTTTTTTTGGACTAATATAGATTATTTGTTACCTTTATAACAAAATGACTGTAAGCAAAGCCAAGTAGGTTTCCTTAAAATTTTCTGAAAATCTCTGCATTTAAAAGTAAGTATAAAGTAAATGTTATGGCCTTTTAGGCAAGTTACTACAAATGCCAATATTTTGTATGCCAAGTAAGCCCAAGGAGTACTCTTTGGAAGTGGACTCAGTTGGTAAGATTAGAACCTTTCTGATGGGCACATTTCCAAATACTGACTCAGTGGTAAACATCCTAAGTCTATGTATAGTTGCATCTGGTTCAGAGGGGCTCAGGACAATGAGTCAGGCTTGAATACAGCTGAATAGGACTAAGATTTCTAGGCAATATTTATATATATATATATATATATATATATATATATTCTTCAGGAATATATACATATATATATTTTAAAGATTACAACTCATATGGTAGAGATGAGACCATAGTCTTTCAAAGAACAAGGATGTCAAAAAAACCCCAAACATTTCAATGTTAAATATGGGCTGGGTACAGGGGTGCACCCTGGTAATACCAGGGACTCAGGAGGCCAAGGCAGAAAGATTGCAAGTTGGAGGCCAGCCTTGGTAACTTAGTGAAACCCTGTCTCAAAATAAAAACGAAAAAGAACTAGGGATGTAGCTCAATGGTAAAGCACCCTAGGGTTCAATTTCCAGTACCAAAAAAGAGAAATATCTTAATCTTTCTAAGTGATTATCCCACATTGCTCCTTCCTTTCTTTAAAAAAAAAAAAAAAAAAAAAAAGTTCAATCTGGGTAGAAATTTTACCATTGTTACATCATACTATAATAGCATGTGAAATTTCCATGCTCTCACAGGCAGTTTTCTAAAATAAAATGGTGTCTAACTTGTCTTTTAATTAGAGCATAATCCATTTTCTGCCTGCCATTGATATTTTCAACACCATATAGTCTTAATCGCTTACCCAGGTGACACAGTTCTGGTCTACTTAGTAACATTTTATTCCTTAGTTTAATCATATTATTCAGTACTGGATGAACTTCCATCCCATTTCATGGATTTTTCTGAGAAACAGCTGGGCTGAGAGAGCAAAACTGAAAACACCATTGCTACATGGTGGAATGTGATGGACATTATCTAAAGTACATGTATGAAGACACGAATTGGTGTGAATATACTTTGTATACAACCAGAGATATGAAAAAATTGTGCTCTATATGTGTAATAAGAATTGTAATGCATTCTGTTGTCATATATAAATAAAAAAATTAATAAAAAAAAAAAGTAACAGGGGGCTGGGGATGTAGCTCAGTGGTAGATCGCTTGCCTACCATGTGTGAGGCACTGGGTTCGATCCTCTGCACCACAAAAAATAAATAAAATAAAGATATTGTGTCCATTTACAACTATTTTTTGAAAAAGTATTGATCAAGAGCCAGTAAATATAATTCCTTTTTTTTTTTTTTTTTTTTTTTGCAGTACTAGGGTTGAACATAGTAGGATGCTCTACCACTGACCTAGCCAGGGCCCTTTTCGTTTTTTTTATTTTGATAGGCAGGTTTTCCTCAGCTCCTTAAATTGCTGGGATCACAGGTATACACCACTGCACCCAGATAATTCTTTAAAAAAAATATTTGTAGCCAGACATCTGTACCAACTTTGACTTCAAATTTTAAAGTCAGTTTAAGAACTAAAATATGGCAAAATAAAAGGCAGAGTAAAATTATACTGCTAACTTTTTCTTCCTATTAAGGTATAATTAGAGTATAACTACTCTGAGTTTCTGAAGTATTCTGAAATATCCAAAATATATGATAAATCTTTCTGTTTTAAAAACAATTCCCTATTTTTTCATAAAATATACACATTCCATATTAGGGCAAAGAATGAAAACAAAACCCAAAACGCATTGCTGATATTACAAAATTAAAAAAAAAAAGCTAAAAGCCTAACAAAAATATTTTTAATAGGGGTTTCCATTTATATTTTAATTTTCTTAAAAACCACAAAGATTGTTAACAAATAGTTAATCAAAGTTATCACCTACATTAAAATTTAAGGAATCCATATTGAAGATCCCTCCCATCTTATTTGTTCCCACCCACTGAGTTTAAGTTATCAAGACCAAGATGTAATAGTATAACAAATAACAAGATGGAAAATCTCAGCTCAGATTTTTTTTCTCTCTTAAAAATATATGACAGACAGCATACAGAAAACTTGTAGTAGTGAATATGTGTGAGAAGCACATTCAGAGCATTCCAGCCAGGCCAAGCAGAAATTCAGTACTGAAAACTCTCACACTTACAAACACACGCTGTGAGGGTGAGGCACAAACAGCATCTGTAGTTTATATTTAGTTTGCTTTGGGTGAAAACAAGAAAGAAGAGCCCAACTACCTCTGAACACTGGGCCAGGCTCAAAATCAAACACTATTTCACTGGGGACAGAATGTAGGAGGGGACTGGGAGTCCGGGATTGGTATTTCCGAAGACAGCGCATCAGCTGGTTCAAGGGGGCTGTTAGAAGAGAAAGAGAGGGGCAGGCAAACACAGGAAGACAGACACACAGAAGAAATGAAAGAAGTCATGGGGAATAAATAAGATGAATTGAAGCCCGCTTCACAAAATAATTCTGGACTTTTTTCTTTAACCTGCTTATTTTTATAAAATCCCAATCATTTTTTAAAAAGTGACTCATAAAAAGGACAAGAAATGCCACTTGATTTTAGATTCTAAGCAGGCAGTGTTTATGACAAAGTTAACTCTGTGATGCTAACATGATGGCAACATTTAAATGCTTGATGTATTGGGCAAAATTATCAAAAGCCACAGCTATTAAGACATATGAAAGTCAAACTGGCAGCAACATTAAATTGGCAGGTTCATGGAATAACAAACAGAAGGAAAAACCCTTTGTATAACTATGTGCTCTAGTCAATACCAAGTCCAGAGTACATAATGCAGGCTTATTATTTTGGTAGCTTCATAGGTGTACAGAAATATAACAAAAGATGGTTCATACAATGTTTACTTAGAAAATATCTCTGAGTCTGGGCTTAGATATTTTGAAGATACAGAAGGTCACAATGAAGAGACCAGCTCTGTCCGTGATACTGCAGGTCTTCCTTATTAGAGAAGTACAGAGGACCTCCTGCAAGAAAACTTCAAGGCAGTCTTAAATACCATCTCTGAGAAAACATTAAATGGGATAAATTCTTATAAAAAGTTTTTTCTTAAGCGATGTTTCTTAAGATAAAAATTCTGAAAGATACAGCAATTTCTTGTTTGCTTGCTTTATTTACTAGACTAATCCAAGGGTAAGCTTTTCCATTCTGGGCTAGCTATTCAATAAAAGGTACATTTCAAACACTTCCAGAAAGTTGAAGGGAAGTGTCTGACAAACTAAGGAGCTCTGGCAGGCAATCCAAGTCATGATTTAGCAAAATCAAGTTTTAAGTATGAATGGAGGACCCCAAAGGAAATTTATCAATTTCCATTTAAGAGAGGTAGAAGTTAACGAAGTGGTTAAAATAATTAAGGATCTCTTCTTGATGCAATATTTAAGTTACAGATGGTACATTTAAGACTACCTTTTGTGTTTTCTCATTTCCCATTCATGTCAAGAATTAGTTAAAATTAGCAATAAATGATAAATACTACAAAAATTTGGGTTTTCGCTACTTATTTTTCTCTGTGTCTGTGTTTCATGAAAGAAGCAAGTATAAAGGAGATAAGCAGCAAAGCAATTGCATTTTTTCCTGAGCATTTTTTTTTTTTAAACTGAACTTACTACTTACCTCCATCACCACGAAACCCTTGGTCTCTAATCAAGTCCTACAAATAAATAGTAAAGTATATTTATTCAAAGCATATGGTAAGAAAATAATAGCAACACTGAATTTTCACTCTACATTAATAGAAAGGTTAATTCAAAATAACACCTGTCTTACAATTACTTCACAAAACAAAGAATATGAAATTAGCTAGTGGACATGATAAAAATCTAAATTTTGAAGTACTTGTCAAACTAACCCTATAACTGAAAGGATTTTTAGTCCTGATCAAATGCTGAAATCCATTTCAGGCCATTCAAAACCAATGGCTTCATCAATCCTTAAAGAAAATTCTACTGGCACATATTAAGAGCCATAAAAATGTTCATACCCTTTGATCCTGTAATTCCACTTCTGGGAATTTTTCCTAAGGAAATAATTCAGAAGAAAAAATGATATGCACAAAGATGTTTAGTGCAGCATTATCCATCATACTAAAAAGTCAGAAATAATTATCTCCCAATGATAGGCATTTTGACAAATTATGGTTAAGTAAGTTATGGAGTATCAATTTAATGAAGTATTATGCAACCATGAAAACAATAATGAAGATTAAATCATGAAACATATTCACAATAAGATGAAAAATACAAAGTTAAAAGTACACTGAATACCATCATAAAATATGGATACACAAGGACATACTACAAAAGAGGGAAAAAGATCAAAATAGCTCAAATAAGAATTTTATTAAATTTGTCATTGTTATTAAAATACAGTTACAACAGTGTTAGTAGTAGGGAAGTCACTCTGTTGTACAATTTGGACCTTGATAGGCAGAACTTGGATTAGTTTGCTTACTCAGTTTAATTTAAATGTGAGGGATTGAATGGCCCCAAATGTATCTAAATAGGCCCTTTGCCAACAGGCAGCTTTTTGTTTGCTAGCTAAAACAAAGAATATTATTTATAGGTATATTTCTGTCATGTTCAATGTATCACATAAAGTCTTCAACATTTTCTACAGAATAATCAATAAATACGCATATAAAACTTCAAACAAGGTGCTAGGTATTAGGGGTGTTGCTACCAATAAATACAAAATTCTGGTAGTCTCATTAACTTTCTGTGGTTTTGAAAGTTTATACTCATTGTAAGAGAAATGTACACTCATGAAAATTAAATGATATAATTACAACAACTTAAAATATTATAGAAGAGATATCAGTTTGTTGCTAAGTTACTGTCAACCAAGTGCTTTTGGCAATAAGATTTTTAGTCCTACATAAAGGATTTTATCATTGGGGAAGCATTTGAAGAAATGTCTGAGGGAGGGTTGGAAAAAAGGAGTATAGTTAAGGGCCTTCTAGACACAAGGACACATAAGAGAAAGG
Source organism: Marmota marmota marmota (assembly GCF_001458135.2). Taxonomy (NCBI): domain Eukaryota; kingdom Metazoa; phylum Chordata; class Mammalia; order Rodentia; family Sciuridae; genus Marmota; species Marmota marmota. The sequence continues at coordinate 10,869,403 of NW_026000164.1, read as the reverse complement.
CCATATCCCTTTCTTTTCGCTGCATCTACCCCGAAACTTACAACAACTATGAACTGACCAAATTTGGCTTTCTCCACTCTTACAACCTACAGCTAGTACCAACATGAACTTGCATTTTTCAGTCTCAAATGTGTTCTTAAAACTCCTCAACAATCTTTTTACTTGTTCCAGGTTAAACAGGACGTTCTAGTTTCCAAATCTGATTATTTCAAACTTTCTCCCACTCTCTTGTAGTTTCTTCTCTTACATTTCTTTCCTTCAGCATGATAAACAAAAACCATCAGAAGAACTTTTGGTCCTGCCTTTACATCCATAAATATTTGTATAATAACATAAGCTATAATTTCTGAATTCTTATGTACTGGGCATAAAAAGAAGTGTCTAGGTAGGCACTATTAGGTGGACAATAAAGTCATACAGTTTGTAGAGAGCTATATCCATCCATCTTTAATTCCTCATAGCTTGTGCAGGACATCATTAGCTATTCTTCCTCTTCTTTCAATTCCCTCCTTTACTACTATACAGTATAATGGGTAAGCATAAGAAAGGAAGGCCAGGTTCAAATATACTTATCAGCTGTGTGTTGTGGTCTTGGTGTACTCTTTAATCTCTGTAAATTTATCATCCTCTCTCACTCTTACTTTATACTAATTTTCTTAACAGTGAACTAAAGATAATAATAGTACTTAACCCATGAATTTATATGAGGCTAGAACAAGAAAATTTATTTATAGCACTATCACAGTATCTGGTACACAGTAAGCATTCATAAGTAGTAGCCATTTTACAGATTCTTAGGAATCTTATCTTGAATTCACTAATTTATAGTCTCCTTTCCTTCAACTCACTATCTTGACACCATTGCTACTACTTCAGTTTCAGCTTTTACTGGCTCTTGTTTAGAATACTGCAAAAGCCACATTATTGACAATTCTGCCTTTAGATGCAATACCCATTCATCTATCCTCCATGTGACCACTTTTTCGAAAGTCTAGAGCTGATATCTCATACTCCTAATTCCCTACCTGGTATACTTAATAAACTCCTACTCAATCATCTTTTACAATCTGGCTTCAATGTTATCCTTTCTCTGCTAAATATTCCTACATCCAATGAGATAGAGTTTATTATTCTCTAAACTCTCATTAGATATTTTGTGGTTATTTATTTGTATCTCTGATTCATCCACTAAAACTGTGACTTCTTTAAAGGCAAAGACCATGTCCCAATTCATCCTTAATTACTAATTGCCTAGCTCAGAGTCAAAAGTACATCTTTTTAGTGGGATAATAGGTGACTGAACATGAATGAAATTCATACTTTATCTTGTAATCAATGGTAAATCACTGAATTTTTTTTCAATATTTTCTAGTTGTTGATGGACCTTTATTTTTTTATATGTGGTGCTGAGAATCAAACACAGTGCGTCACACAAGCTAGGCAAGTGCTCTTTCACTGAGCTACAACTCCATCCCCTGAAAGTTTTAGAATACAGTAAGAGAGGATGATAAATGTGTTATGAAAATTATCCTGATGATAGTATAGATAAATCAATGGAAGGAAATCCATTTAGGAGATAAATGTAGTAAGTACTTCAAGTGGGCAATATAAATTTAAATGGTGGTGGCAATAAGTGAGAACCAGTTTGAGACACACATGAAAAGGAAAAGGTAATGGCTGATTATGAGAAAGAGGAAAAGGCAAGATACAGAGTGACACTTTGAAAGTTCAATTATGAGAGATCAGGAGACTAGTAGTCACAAGCAGAGAATAAGAGAAACAATTTAAAAGGACGTTAGTTTTAAAAGTAAAGATAACAAAAGGCTGAGGCAGGATTGTCAAGTTGGAGGCCAGCCTCAGTAACTTAGTGAGGCCCTAAACAACTTAGCGAGACCATTTCTCAAACAAAACAAAACAAAGGTTTGAGGATGTGGCTCAGTGGTTAAACACCACTGGGTTCAATACCCTGCACCCCCCAAGCCCCCTCAAAAGTAGTAAACATGAAGATTAAAATTTTGGATACAATGAGAACAAACCGAGATAAGAAATATAGTTTGATTTCTTATTTCACAATCTCCTTATTCCCGTATTTTCCTCCCCTATTTACTAGTTAAGGAAAAATGGCACAAGAGGAAAGCCACTTACTTGAACCACCAATGGAGAAAAGGTTTTATAGTAAAATATGGGAAGAAAGTCTGATTTTTGGATGAAATTAAAATTTATGATAAAGGTTTATTTATTTTTTTTTGGTACTGGGTTTTAAACCCAGCAGCACTTACAACCACTGAGCCACATCCCCAGTCCTTTTCATTTTGAGATAGGTTCTCACTAAGTTGCTTAGGGCCTCACTAAATTGCTGAGGCTGGCCCTTTACTTGGAATCCTCTTGCCTCAGCCTCTTGAGCTGCTGGGATTACAGCCATTATACCCAGCTTGTAATAAAGTTTTTGTTTTTAACATTTAATAAAATTTAACTTATAGTTTCAACTATAACTAATTCTTTTTTTAATATTTATTTTTTTTAGTTGTAGTTGGACACAATACATTTATTTTTGTTTATTTATTTTTATGTGGTGCTGAGGATCGAACCCAGGGTCTTGCACGTGCTAGGCGAGCGCTCTACCGCTGAGCCACAACCTCAGCCCTACACTAATTCTTAAACATACAAAGAATCAAGTTTTGTGGTTAGAATGCCAAGCTTATGGCAGTACCATCTGAAACTGTTAATTTCATATGTAACTTTTACAGCATAATCATAATCAATTTTATAAGAATTTTAGAGAAGTTCATGCATTCCCAAGGACCTCTATCAATCCTTTTGATATTTACACTATTTTCATTTGAAGATAAAACTTTTACAGGGATAGTGTTATTAAGGAAAATGTCAGAGTAACTCTAGTTTGGCACCAGTGAAGTATTTAATATCATCAGAGAAGATGACAGGCTTTTTTGAACTGTGATTCATATAAAGCCCAGTATTTAAAATAAATGATAAATGAAAGATGGCACTTGTTTCTGATCTACCTTATAATTATAACAGGAAAATAAAGAAGCAGACCTGAAATTTCAGTTCTAGCAATGCTATATACTTACATCAATATTGACAGGTTCTATTGTGTTTATATGCACATTGGGAGCAGATGAGGATCGGTCTCGTTGCCCAAATTGATTTCGATGATCTTCATCTGCTGGTCGGAAGGGCTGTGGAATTGGAATGGATTTTGAAGGAGACGGACTGGTGAGAATTTGGGGCCTGGAAAAATCAAGTAATTGAAAGATAAGATAAAGAGCAACTATACAGAGACAATAATATTAAATAATGAAAGATATAAAGATTTTCTGTTTATCAGAAAAATCTTTAAAATAAAGCACTGACATTCCAGCTGAAATAGCTTTATAAGAAACATTAAAGAGGACTAATAGACCTACAACTAGAACTGCCAAAGTTGCTATGTTCAAGCAGAACCTTCAGGAAATATCAACAAGAACACCAATGATTAATCAGCTGAAGAAGAGGGTCTTCTTTTTAAAGTAGAAAAATGTTCTAGTTAAGAGATTGAATAAAATCTATTTTTTCTAACTTTGCATTTCTTGAGAGCTGAAATTATTTAAATGAAAAAAATTATGAACAATATTAGGAAGTTATAAATATTTTGGGAATGTAATCTGTACACTTCAGGACCTGAAAAATGTACCTGCTGCCAAACACCTAAGTTGTACGAAAATTCTAAACAATATCAAAAGATCATTTCCAAATTCAGAAGATGATCTTCACAGTGCCAGGACTTTTCTCATTTTGAAATTTTTATCATTCCCAATGATTGATATCAAAGACACAAGAGAATCATAAAGATTAAAGCATTTTTTAAAAAATATTTATTTTATTTATTTATTTTCAATTGTAGGTGAACACAATATCTTTACTTCATTTTTATGTGGTGCTGAGGATCGAACCCAGGACTTCACGTGTGCTAGGCAAGCATTCTACCACTGAGCCACAACCCCAGCCCAAAAGCATTTATTTTTTAAAAACTGGTTTTTAATCAGACCACCAAAATAGGTTACAGGGTGACCTACTTTGATACTGTAGATAAATAAGGAAGTATGATTTTTCACTGGCCCTAAAACAAACTTGACACAAAAACCCTAAAATTCAGAGGATAGACCATAGCACCTGTAAGAAGAATATGTTCCTCAGAAAAGATATCTACAGTAGGAGCAGGGAGGATCACTTGGTAGAAGATGCGGCTGTCTCACTGAACTCCACCATCAGGACCAATGAAGTGCTAATAAGCTCTTTACCTATATTTGTTATCATTCTACCCATCTTATGAAAGCTCTCTAAATGATCAGCATTATTTAGTAGTTATTAGGCCAGAAAGGCAATGATGAGGGAATAAAGCATTTTGTGACAGGAGAGGGTTTGGAGAGGAATGGTAAGAAAATATAGAAGGAAAAGAAATGGATAAAGGTTTGAAAAGGAAAGAAAGTTCAGTAGTGACAAAATCCTCCAAATAAAATGTCAACAGAATCTGAACCATGCCAGTTTACATCCTTACTTCTCTTTTTTATTTTATTTTTTTAATTTTGCTTTTTTTTATTAGTTGCTCATGACAATACAATGATCTTGACATATCATACATTTGAATCAAATGGGGTATAAATTCTCATTTTTACATCCTTACTTCTCTGAGCACACAAATAAGCACAATTATTAAGGATAGGAGAAAATTTTTGACTTTGCATGCTCATTTTAATTACATGAATTCATATATAACTGATATATAAATAATAAGACATTAGGTACTAAAAATTATTATCAGCCTAATTATAGGCAAGACTTATGGAACTAAATTTTGGGAAAATTAGCATGTTTCACTTGGGTCCTTTTTATGCTTTCTGGTTATTGAGAAATATTTGGTTTGTGACAGAGCCATCCCATTTCTTGCCTTAGGCTACAAATATATGCCCTTTGCTAAGGAATTGTGAGAGAAGTAAAACAATGAAAAAATTACATTAGTTAAAACAAAACAAAACAATGAACATAACAAAAAACCTGGAAAGTGAACTGACACCTAACTGCTACTTATAGACTGATGATTTAAAGTTTTAGGGCAAGCACATACTTTATTAAAAATTTTTAAAAAATTATACATAGACACAATATCTTTGTTTTTTGACTTTTAAGTGGTGCTGAGGATTGAACCCAGTGCTCCACATGTGGGAGGCAAGGGCTCTGCCACTGAGCCATAACCCCAGCCCAGGCACATACTTTAAATCAGGTCTTAAAACTGGAAAAAGCCCAAATTAACTAGAACTGTATAGGTTAGTCTAAGCAATGCTATAATTGATCTGGTATGGGCAGAAGTGGCAGTAAATCTTTCTTGAAACTTAGTTAGGACAATGACAGAAACATATTGGATGACAAATCAGAGATATGTATGCAAAGAATATGATCCAGAGGCAAGAAAAAAAATCCTGAATTTAATTTGGCAAGTTTCATTATCATATCTAAAGAAAAGAATGTATATATTAGAAAATGAGAATATCCAGGTGTGGTGGTGCAAGCCTGTCAATGACTTGGGAGGCTGAGGGAAGAGGACTGAATATTTGAAGCCAGCCTCAGCAACTTAATGGGACCCTCAACAACTTAGGAGACTCTGTCTCAAAATAAAAAATAAAAATAAAATAAAATAAAACTGGGGATGTAGCTCAGTGGTAAAGTGCCCTGGGGTTCAATCCCCAGTACCAAACAGATAGAAAAAGAGAATGACTGCCAATTATATAAAATCAAAGACATTAATATCACCTGGAAGGGAAGGTGTGTTTTGATCCACAGTCACCTAGTCTTGAGGACAGGTATACATTGCAATTTTGGACAATACCTCAAGTTATCATATCCTGGTGTATTAAATATCTTATATTGCCTCTGGATCATATTCTTTGCATATATATCTCTGACTTGTCATCCGGTATGTTTCTGTCATTGTCCTAACTCAGTAAGTTTCAAGAATGATTTGCCACTTCTACCCATACCGGATCAATTATAGCATTGATTAGACTAACCTATACAGTTCTAGGTTATTTGGGCTTTTTCCAGTTTTAAGACCTGATTTAAAGTATGTGCTTGGGCTGGGGTTATGGCTCAGTGGCACAGCCCTTGCCTCCCACATGTGGGGCACTGGGTTCGATCCTCAGCACCACATAAAAATCAATGAACAAAATAAAGATATTGTGTCCATGTATAATTAAAAAAAAATTTAAAAAGTATGTGCTTGCCCTGAAACTTTAAATCAAATCGGTCTATAAGTAGTATTAAAATTAGTACTCTGTACTAATTCCATGCTTGACAAAACCATCATAATTTGGTTTCCTATAAATATCTTCTGAAAGAATGCCAGCCCATCCAATACAAGAAGCCTGATTTATATAACAGGCATATTTCTTACAGAAAGAATTACTGGATATTCTGATGCAGTCTGTTCTGATTTTGTTTAATGTAAATCAGTATATTCCTATATTAATATTCTCATAATTTCTGGGAATGGATAAAATTGAGCTTCCATATCTGGGAAATCTTTACCTGGACCAAGGTAATTTATACCCTATGAAGTACCCTGGAAGACATCCAACTGGGTTTTATTTAATGACAATGTTACATTACCCTGCTGCAAACTTCTTTAAAGTGGTACCAAGTTTAAAATAAAAAATTTTAGCACTGTGTAGTATATTACCAATAAGTCAGACCTAATTTTCAAGCTAGAATATTTAAATTTTGAAGCAAAGTAATTACTTTTGTTCAGTGATATGCAAATTTTAAATGTTGGCTTTTCCTAAATGTATACACTCTTAAGCATTTTTAAGTAGAAAAGAGGCATCTCTAATTTTTTACCAAAATTGTGTAATATATCACTTTTCCAAAATTTCTTGATTACATCTGTTATGACACTTGCTTTATGATCATTATGACTGTTATACCAAGACTAAAAACAAAATGCAAGTGAGTTCCAATACTGAATATGACCATACAGAGGCAACCATCTACACCATGACATACAAGCATCAAGAAAATGATTTAAATAAGTTTGAACATCTTATTCATTTGCTCAAGACCAGAATCTACTTCAGTTATGATAAAATACTTGTGGCATAGGCATATGTTTTCTTAAGACAGCACTCCTTCCTGAATTGTTACCACTGCAAACCTTCAGAGAGGCCAAGATAATTTCATTATGGTGTTCTGTAACTCTGCTCAAAGAACTGGGACCTCTCATTAGAAAGTCATCATGGTCTATAGACTCTGTCAGAAGAAAATGTCACAGCCAAAGGATTAATTAAAAACCCAAACACACAATAAAAACATTTTTACTTTATTGTCTTAAAAAACCCACAGAGCTGCACACAACTAATGGCAGAGCAGTAGGAATAAAATGAGTTCAAAGAATTGTTATAACCTGACAAAAGAACACAGTGGTTGCATTTTCTGTTGTTCCAAATGGACAAATACACCCACTCATTAACATAAAATTCTTTGCTAAATTTTCTAACCTATGAGACCTCCAGGAAGGTTGGCTTCACAAAAATTATAGGTCTATTAGAAGTGTCAACTTATGATTATTTTTGTCTATATAGAAGTCTAGAGAAATATCACATTGTGAAGAGTGGGAGGTAGTAGGGTAAAAACTGACAATATTTCTGAACTAAATTTCTCTGGGATATTCTATAGAAACTTTTTTTTTATATGCTTCCAGATATAAGCATACACAATGCCATCTCAAATCCAGTAGGAAAAGAGTAAGCAGACTTGAGTAAGAGCCAATTACTAGTACCCACTTAACTCAACAATACCAGGTCTCTCTCTCTTTTTTTCCACTATGAATCGTTTTTTTAAAATTTTTTTTAGTTGTAAATGGATACAATATCTTGATTTTTATTTATTTATTTTTATGTGGTGATGAGGATTGAACCCAGGCCCCACACATGCAAGGCAAGCGCTCCACTGAGCTACAATCCCAGCCCATCTACTATGAATCTTAAATATAAGATACTTTGGCACTGTTTTTAAAGTCTTTGCTTTGTCCTCTACAACTAACGATACTATTAATTTCTTTCTTTTGCACTGTAAGACTATCCATACCTTCTCCCACTCCAGTTCAGGTCTTCGTTGCTTCTCAGTCTTTACTACCTAGTTGGCAGCCACAAACCCAGCCCTGTCCCTTTCATGTGTCAAATAAATTCCAGTTTAAATTCCAAGACTATCTGGTCTTATACTTGGCACTTCTCAAGATAAGTCTTTCTTTGCTAGGTCTTAATCCTGCCATTTTTATTCCTTTTTTTTTTTTTTTGGCACTGGGAATTAAGTCCAGGGGTGCTTTATCACTGAGCTACATACCCAACCCTTTTAATGCCTACGCTGGCCTGGAACTAGCAATCCTCCTGCTTCAGCCTCCCAAACTGCTGGGATTATGGGCATGTGCCACTGTGATCAGCTTTCATTCCTTTCATTTATGTTTTTTCTCTATTCCCTATCACCATACTTTTATTTCCTAAGTTTACTCAGATTGTAGTCATTCTTTAAGGTCTAGTTCAAATCCCATCTTCTCCATTAGTTTTCCTGAGCATTCTCTCTTATACTACTCTCCCTTTTCTTAACATGAAAATACCTATCCTCATTTCACAATTTAACATACTCTTGGAAACTGTTTATTACAATACTATGCTATCTTTAAATTATTTGCTAATGTTTTATATGCTAATGCAACTTTTATAAAAGAAAGTAATATAGTTCTGTATCTAATATTATCTAAAAATTATCTGTTGTCTGATTTTTTTCAGATCTGGTTCTGAAAGTCTACAACCAGATTTAATCCCACTTGTGTACCAAATGCATGCAAATATCTTAATGATGAGATAAAATAAGTTATTTGAAAAGAGAATTCCTTAATTTACCAATTCGAGTGCTAGAAGGCAGTTCATATAGCATGTCACTGAACAGCAGGAGTCAAATCATACCCAATAGAGTCTGAGGGGGGTGCAGAAGGGGATGATCCAGATGTAAGGGCAGTCTCTGCTAAGGAGGCCTCCTCCTGTGGTATTGGGTGGTGCTCAAAGAACTTGGAGACAAACAGCAAACTGTGAGGCAAAAACAAAACAAAACAAAACAAACCTAACTTGTGCAAAACCCAGAAGCTTCAGTACATCAGAATACATAGTTATTGGGAAAATATGAGATCAAATTCCACTTTGAGAAATAATTGTTAAATTTTAATTAGTTGTATTTTTGTCTAAAGACTTATTAAAAATATTACATTGTGTTTTCAAAGGCAAGCTCAGAATCTATAACTAATTTTTCTTTTCAGCAAATTTCTACATATTAGAAGGGGAAAAATCATGCTTCATAGTTAAAGAATTAGAAGAACAAGTATCTGTCTATTGCTAAATTAGATTATATTATTATAATTTACTTTAAAGTATGGAGTTAAATACTATTTGCTCAGGAAGTGATCGGGAAATATACAAGACCTTAACAGAAGAAACAATAATAATGACAGAAAAGAGATTATAACAGATTCGGACTAATCTATTAGAAAAACTCCAGCATAAAGCGAAAAGAAATTTTAGGAAGGAATAAACTGGGTATGAAGATTTTATATCTTACTTTTAAATAAACTGGGGAAGGAGGCACAAAGTGGGGGGGAAAGAGAGGGAGAGAGAAAAGGGGAGGGGGAGAGAAAGAGAGAATATAAAAGTAGTTCACAAAATAAATCACAGATTAGACCTCAAACTATAATGGTCAACTTAATTGAAATGACCCATCAGGTCTCTTCCCACAAACTATCCAAAAATGATTTCTATGGACTAGGGGTCTTTATTAATTAAAAGAGAATATAAAATATAAATAAAATGTATAGCTGAACCAGAACTACAATTTGGGAAAGAAGTTCTGGCATTTCCATGTTATTGTACATTACAAGCTATTCTCTAATCATACTTTAAAAAGTTCCTTGTAAAAACTACACTGGACAGAAAATCCTTCATGGACTTTCAAGACAACTAGTTTTATAATATGAAAATTTGAATGTAAAATGGTACACAGAAGAGAGGTTCTTTTGGATTACTTACTCAAGTTGGTCATAATTAACACACATCAGTGGAACCTCTGTACTACAACGCTGGTGAAATTTATAACCACATGTTTGACAGCGGAAACCTTGGAAAAGCAGCTTTCGACAAAAGTCACAAAATGCTAAGGTGAAAAAAGTTTTTCGTACCTACAAAATAAAAAAAAGCAGAGAATTTCAAAAGCTTGAAAGAACCCTTTTAGAAATTAGCATATTTAACAAAGTCTTAATACATTTATATCATAAAAACTTACATTCTAAAATATAAACATGAAAACCAGAGGGTTCAAGATAGTAGATGGGCTGGGCATGGTGGCACATGCCTGTAATCCCAGAAGCTTGGGAGGCTGAGGCAGGAGGATTGTGAGTTCAAAGCCAGCCTCAGAAAAAGTGAGACACTAAGCAACTCAGTGAGACACTGTCTCTAAATAAAATACAAAAATAGGGCTGGGGATGTGGCTTAGTGGTTGAGTGCCTGAGTTCAACCCTGGGTACTACCCCCCAGTAAAAAGATAGTAATGGGCAACATGCATTTATCTTCTATCCCAACACCCAAATTAAAAACTCAGAAGTCAAGAAGAATGAGAAACAAAAGACTAGTAAAAGATTTCAGCTTGACAACATAAATATAGAGGCAGGAAATGAGAGAATAAAGGAAAAATGATGGAGAAAGAAGGGTATAATTTAATTATTGTACAAAGAGGAGAGAGAAGGAATGCTGACCGGTATTGATGAAACAAGAACACCAGTTACAAAGATGTCCAATGGAGGCCAGGCACGGTGGCACATTCCTGTAATCTCAGTGGCTTGGGAGGCTGAGACAGGAGAATCTTAAGTTCAAAGCCACTCTCAGCAACTGTAAGTTCCTAAGCAACTCAGTGAAAGTCTATCTCTAAATAAAATACAAAACAGGGCTGGGGATATGGCTCAGTGGTCAAGTACCCCCTGAGTTCAATCCTTGGTACCAAAAAAATAAAAATAAAAATAAAAAGATGCCCAGTTGAAGAAGAAAAATTTAAAAAGTAAAGAGAGAGAAAAGGAGAAGAGTGCAATGCTATTATCTAAACTTGATAAAGCAAGAAACTGGCTAAAAAATATTTAGTGATATGACAGCAGTTATCCAATGAGCTCAAAACAAACTATTAAAAATGAACAGTAGTCTCCTCTGGAGAGGGTTAAGGAGAGAAGAAGTGGAAAGGAAGAGTGAGAGAATATAAAGATGATTTAAAAAATAGGTGAAAGAATCAGAACCTATCACCTGTGGTTCAAAAATAAAATGATTAGCTTAACTGAAATGACACTTCTTCTAAAAATTACCAAAAAGTGATTTCTATGGGTTAGGGTGTTTTAATTAAAAGGTAATATATATAATGTACAGCTAAATCAGAAATACAACTTGAGACAGAAATGCTGTACACTACATGTTACTTTCTAACTACACTTTAAATGTCAAATAGTGCACAGAGATTTTTTTTTTTAAAGTAACTTTCTGAAGTTGATTATAATTAATGTACATCAGTGAAAACAAGGCTGGTGAAATTTATAACCAGCATTAGAAGCTAGCAAGGGATGGGGCAACAGATACTTATTAATTATAAGCACCTCTGCACTTCTTTTATTTTGTTTTTGGTACTGGGGATTGAACCTAGAAGTGCTTTACTACTGAGCTCTATCCCAAGCATTTTTTATTTTTTGAGACAGGGTCTCACTAACTTGCTGAGGCTGGCCTTGACCTTGTGATCCTCCTGCTTAGCCTTGAGTCACCGGGATTACAAACATGTGCAACTGTGCCTGGCACCTCTGTACTTTTTTAAAGCATATACATGTACCATTTGGGTACAAATATAAAATAATTATTTATAAAAGACAAAAACTAGCATATGAAAATCAGAACTAATTTGGATGAGGGATAAGAAAATCATCTAAATACAAATTTTAAAAAAATTATTTTTTGGTCACAGGGTCTTGCTGTGTGGCCCAGTTTGATCTCAAAGCTAAGATACTTCTGCCTTAGCTAGCTTCCCTTGTTGGTATTCCAGGAGTGGGCCACCACACACAGCAATAAAAAATACTTTTACAAACTATCAATTGTTGGGGGATTAGAATATTCAGGCAATTTAAACTTATTAGTGAATATTTATTTACACCAAACTTAAAAGGCAATATATAAAAATTCTCTGTCAAAAGGCAAGTGATATATAACATGGATAACAAAAACAAAACTCTGCTAGGGAAAATCCATCTTACCAAAGATAGAATTGCTTAAAATGTACATGTTTTGAGTATACAATGAATAGAAAACATAAGATGGACACACAAATACAAAACTCTTAATAATGACTATTTCAGAGTGTCAAGAGTATGGATGACTCCTATCTTATTCTTTGCTGTAAATTCTCAATCATCTCAGTTTTTCAAAATTTCAATCACAAATAATAGTAATAAATATATTTTACCTTATGACCCAGTATATACCTGTAATCTTAATAATACTTACCTGGATATGTAATGAATTTCTGAATCTATTCTATTAGATACAGATGCTTTTCACAATACATTAGATTGATTCTAATACCAACATTATTTTCAATCAACATTAATGGAAGTAATTTAAAAAGTATTTCATCAAAAAAATTATATTCTGACACACAATCCTTTTTGAGAACATTTATACAGTTTTAAAAGTGACATTTGTTTTCTTCAACTTTTTCCCCCTATGTGTCACTTTCTAGGGGATATGAAAAAGCCAAATTCTTGTTTCTGGCTTTGTTCCTTTTCCATTTGTCTCTGGTTAGATAAGAAATTAAAATATCTTCTTTACTATTTTTTCTGCAGCCATTACTTACCAAACTAAGCATCTTTTACACTTCTGGCAGAACTTCAGCAAATAGCAAAGAAAAGTATGTTTTCAAAGTATCAATATTTTTCAGTCATCTGATTCTTTTTGCTCACCACACATACTCAGTTACCTGATAACTTACTGTTTCATGAAGCCCTCAATTTCCTCTTCCTTCATTAAACTACTCAACTGCTTTTATTCCTATCATTAAACCATATATTATATGTGTGTGTGTGTATGTATGTATATACATGTATTTTCTTTTAAATTTGTTCATAAATACACAACAGTAGAGAGTATTTTGACATGTTATACATACACACATGGAGTATAATGTCCCATTCTTGTGGTTGTATTTGATGTGGAGTTTCATTGGTGGTGTATTCACATATAAACATAGGAAAGTTATGTCCAATTCATTTTACTGTCTTTCCTATTCCTATCTCCCCTTCCTTCCCTACTAAACTATATTTTAAAACTATGTATAACTGGTTGGTTGTGCACATAATGGAGGAAAATGAGAGAAGAAAAGTAAGAGGGAGGGATATATGGGGGAAGGAAAACATCTGAGGGGGAGAAAATATGTGAATATGCATTTGAGCATAAATTTTAAGCAACATGTTTGGATCTATAAGGATACCTTTTGTCAATAAGATGGGCACAGGAAGATCTATCTTTCTTCTGGTTCACAGCTTATGCTTCATCTGGAATTTAAGCATAACTATGTATGTACAGTAAATTAGTGGAAAGCCACACACTGTAACATTTAGCTTATGTGAGGTTCGAGCAAATGCAAAAAGCAGACAGGGAAAAGACTGAGGGAGAAGCTCAGTATCCAGCTATTTCTCCTCCTACTTTCATCACTATAGTCTTCAAAAACATTTACACAAATGTGTATACAGATTCTGTTGAGCCCTGTATATAACAGGTTTTTGGAAAATATAAAAATTTAAATAAATGCTATTAATAGAAGAACGGTTAGGTATACCAAATTTCTATTCCTATGAACTATTATGCAATTGTTAAATAAAGCTAAGTGTAATGACATAGTTTAGTCTATAATATCCTGTTGAATAAAAAAAATAAATAAAAAAAAGGGAGGAATATCACCAGAGCATGGAAAGTAATGAAGCAGGAGAAAAAAAATGAGAAAGGAGAAAACTCTGGGTTTACAGTTATAGGCATATGTTTGTGTATTCAGTTACCCATTTAGTCTATACAAATGTTGACCTGTAGGAGGGGGATTTTCATTTTTTTACTTCATATACTTTTTTGCAGCATTCCAATTTTTTCTCTTAATAACAGACATGTGTTTCTTTTTAAGTTAAAAAGAAATCAGGATGAAAATAAACCTCTTTAAACAAAAGTTTAAAGAACAAATTTTCAACTTATGTAAAATGTCAACACAAAGTGAGTCAACCATTTTCATATTCCTCAATAAAAATACATTCATAAGAACTTGAACATTTTTGAAATGCCAAAAATGTAAAGGTACATACAAAGTTGTGTGTTGTAAGTGGAACATTTTCCAACACTTCCACATGCAATTCTTCCCCTGTAAGCCAGGAAATATCAGTGTCCCAGCCAATTGGTTTCTTCTCTCTGAAAAATATAGACATAAGTCTTTCTTGGTTACTGTACCTAAGAATACTCACATGCCTAATGCTGAAGATATGAAAATTGGTTATTGAGGGGCTAGTAATTGGGAGGCTTGGCTCCCTGGTCTTCAATCTTCAGAAATTTAAATGGCAATAAATTTTTAAGTTTATCCCAAATAATGTATCACTCTTAGACATATAGCAGGGTAAAGAGATGTACTCTTTTCCAGAAAAGACATACAACAGTAAAAAATTGATTGTTCCTGTCTTCTCCCTCAAAAAAAAAAAAAAAAAAAATCAAAGGTATGGACTTATCTATTCAGAGAAAAAGAGGCACCATATGCCCTCCAAAACATGATTGAAAATTTGGATTCAAAATCTGAGAGTCTTAGAACAATGTTAGATACTTTCTGAAAGAAAAAGTTTAATATAAAATGTTAATTTTGATAAACTTTTTTTGAGAGTATGAGTTTGTATTAAAAATGAGGGAGTGCAGCTGGGCATGGTGGAGCATGATTATGCCTATAATCCCAGCAAATTTAAATTTTGGAAAATATAAAAATTTAAATAAATGCTATTAATAGAAGAACGGTTAGGTACACCAACTTTTTTTGAGAGTATGAGTTTGTATTAAAAATAAGGGAGTGGAGCTGGGCGTGGTGGAGCATGAGGCTGAAGCAGGAGGATCTCAAGGTCAAAGCTAGCCTCAGCAGATTAGTGAGACACTTAGCAACTCAGCAAGACCCTGTCTCTAAATAAAATATAAAAAAGGGCTGGGTATGTGGCTCAGTGGTCAAGTATCCTGGATTTAATTCCCGGTACTAAAAGAAAAAAAAAAAATGAGGTAGTGTATAAGGATTCATTATCCAAGTAAATCTCATTCTATGGTTGAAAAATCCAAAAAATCTCAAACTCCAATAAAGTCATTTGATTAGAATAACAAATATCATAGTTAACACAAAATTAATTAACTCAGTACTAATTAAAACATTTTCCCCTAAAGTTGCTTTTCAATCCCCTAGGTTTGGGTACAGATCCTACAGAAAACTCCAAAGTTTAATGTCTGATTTTCTTTGTAACAAAATTTCACAACACATACAAACCATACCCATCCTGAATTCTGTAAACAGCACAGCACTCTGGGATAAGACCTCGCATCATCAGTGCTTTCTTTAGACTGTCTCGTACTGTAACTCCACACCTTGCAGGTACCTACAGTATAAATATATGTAAGAGGGAAAAAATTTTTTTTCATATCATTGGGGAAAAAACAAAACCCCAACAACAACAAAACCCTCAGTAATTTATCTTCCTAACACAAATCCTTTAAAATATCATGGATTACTAGGTTAAATGCGATATCATTTCTTATAGCTCACTTAATATTACAGGGAATTATAATCAAAATATCTATTATTATTAATCTTACTGACCCAGATCACAATTTGATTTTTGGTCTTTTATTAAAGTTATGAAATATTTTTAAAAGGAACAGAAAATATAATTGTACCTATTATAATACATCCATCCATACAATATACCTACCATTGAGAAATAATAGATGTCAGCATTTAAAGTAAAATCAATTTTGGTCCAACATTGTTCAAAGTTGAAAACTGTGCAATCCTTCAATCACACTGATAGTCCTTAAGAGACATCTTATTGACCCAAAACACAATAGGAAGAAAATACTTGTCTTAATGTGCATAATTGATATTTGTTGTTTAGTTACCCAGTGCCCCCTATTTCCTCTGGGAACTTGCCTCTCTCTAGAAATCCACATGTCATTAGAGAGGCTTTATCAATCTAGAGGCATTACTTTTCTAGCTACAGATGACATAAGTTGGCCAATGAGCTCCCCATATCCCTAGCAATACAACTAGCTTAAAGCTAGAGATATGACATAAACAGCACCCGAGTTATTCCCTAAACCAATATGTGGACATAGGTTGAGAGAAGTTCCTATTTCTACTGCAGTTACAGTAGGCCTACAGAATACAAATCTGGACACTTCATTGTGGCCATCTTCCTAGGAGGTAGTACACTGAGAAAATCTGATCACAGAATAAAGCTAACATAGAAAGAAGTACAGATGACTCTGGGAATGGGGAAGGGTAAGGCAAAGGAAAGAGATAGTTATGCTTGGCCTTTTCCCATGTACATATCCCCAGGTAAATTTAGCATAGACTAAAGAGAGGCAGTGGGACTACAGGGAGTGCACTTTTTGCTAGGGGGTGGCATAAGAAGAAGGTGATGTGTTAGTTAATTATAATAAAAATTAATTATCCCATACACTTAAATCACTTCAAAGTACTTAGCAACCCAAATGTTTCCAAAGAATTGGGAATTTTTATGTGAGGGGGTGAAAAACGGAACAAAGATGAATATAAGACAGCTGAATTTAAGCAGTATATTAAAGAAGGAACAATACGTTTAATTAGAAGCTGTGATTGGAAATAAAAGGAGATAGATTTTAGCTCAATATAACCATTAAAACCATCCAGCAAGGGAAAAGCTTATCATGAAGGAGAGGGCTCTTCATGAGAAGTATTAAAGAAGTGACTGGATTGGTACAATTGATCTCATTATTTGTGGAATCCTTATTTGTGAATTTGTCTACTTGCTAAAATTTTAATTCTGAAATCAATACTTGTATTGTTTTTGAATAAACAGAACAGTGAAAATTTTGTGCCATTTGATGCACATATCTTCCTAGTAGTCACTATTTTATTTCAGAAGGTCAACCTTGTTTTTAAGCTTCCACATTTTTTGACATTACAATACTTCCATTAAATCTATCTTATTTGTATTGTTTAATCTAATTTTAGGCTTACATATCTTTAATATTTTTGGTCCCTGAAGCATTGTGTTTTATTTCTGTTCTCTTCACCTTTTCTTTCTTCTATTTTGACACAGACCCTTATAGAATATGTACGTACCTTTTCCTACCTCTAAAAACAATAATCCTGGCTACTTTCTCTTTTCTCTACTATTGCTATTATTGTTCAAAAAGTGTTATTTTTTTATTGTTTCAGACCTCTGGCATTGTGTTTGTGCATGGCATTTAAGACAATTTATAAAAGCAGATTTATTCTTCCAAAAGGTATACAAAAGCTGATAACCACATGAAGATACTTGATATCCTCAGCTATCAGGGGAACTGAAAACAAGAACCACAATGACATACTATTCCATACCTGCTAGGATAGTTTTAATCAGAAAGACAAATATGAAATAAATGTTGGCAAAAATGTGGAAAAAACTGAATCCTCAAGCTGGTGAGAAAGTGTAATCATGCAGGTATTTAGGAAAACATCTTGGCAATTCCTCAAAAGGTTACTAGAAGTATATACCCAAGAAAGATAAAAATATATACCCACATAAAAACCTGTACATGAATGTTCACAGCAGAATTATTTCTAATAGCCAAAAAGTAGAAGCAACACAAATACCATCAACAGATAAATATATAGATAAAATGTTATATATACATCTAATAGAAGGGGATATTATTTTGCTATAAAGAGGGAACAAAAGAGCTGGCATGGCAAAATACACCTGTAGTCCTAGGAGGCTAAAGCAGGAGGATCCCTTGAGTCTAGGGGTTCAATATGAAAGAAAGGAAGGAAGGAAGGAAGGAAGGAAGGAAGGAAGGAAGGAAGGAAGGAAGGAAGGA
>NW_026000164.1:10828716-10851145 GCF_001458135.2 Marmota marmota marmota | reverse complement strand
ATATAATTTTATATATATATATATATATATATATATATATATATAGGCAACCACTTACCTACATTATTTTATATATTATATATTATTTTATATATTATATATATAAAAAGAAAGTAGGTAAATGGTTGCATATATATATATATATATATATAAAGTAGGTGATGGTTGTATTACTCTTACGTATGAGTATACAAAAACCATTGTTAAATGGGTGAAATGTATGCTATTTGAAGTATCTAAATGTATCTTTAAAAAAAAGGAAATTCTGTCTTTTGAATTATAAACTCAAGAAGGAAGACTTAGGACAAGTCACTGTCTGGGGTAACTGGGCAAATCTAACACTTTAATTTTTTTATTATTATGTTTTGCACATAAACACACAGAGAAAAAGATATGTATCTCAGGACTAATAGTTTAAATTATATTGGATTTCCTGTCTTTAATATTTCCCTTTTGGCCCCTTCTGCATTCAGTTTTATTCTTGTTTTCTTCATTTCTCTTTATCTTACTGTGACATAGGTTCTTATAGAACTCACACCTTTTCTTTAGACTGTTGAGAAAAATTTTTCTGAGCTAGGAGTCATGCGTGGCTCCTGCCTACAATCCCAGCAACCCAGGAGGCTGAGATGACAGGAGGATTGCAAGGTCGAGGCCAGGCTCAGCAAATCGAGGCTCTAAGTAACTTAGTGAGACCCTGTGTCAATATAAAATAAAAAGATGTGGCTCATTGGTAAAGTGTTGGGTTCAATTCCCAGTACCAAAAACAAAAGCACTCTGCTTTTCTGATTTTAAGGTATTACAAAGTTCGAAGTGTGAATATTATATGACCAAATAATTATTTCTAGGTATTTAATCTATAAAAATATTCTCAGTTTCAGGATTTATATTTAAACATATTGCAGCATTACCCAATTATTCATCAAGAAAGAAATAACTATCAGATATTGCAATATATATACATATATACATATTCATACAGCTATTTAGTATACACAGTTAATATACAAAGATATATAGTGTATCTTTATTTGTGCATTACCCTAAACTACCATAAAGTACAGTTTTGCATTATGTGAAAGAAGGGTATTAAGTATAAAGTAAAAAGTTAGTTTCTCTTGTTCCAGACAGTATTCCCAACCCTGAGACAACCACAATGAACAGTTTTTTATACATGATTCAAAGATAACTCAATGTTTATTCTTATTTATTTATATATAACAGGAAAATGCATTACAATTCTTACTACATATATAGAGTTCAATTTTTCATATCTCTGGTTGTATACATAGTATACTCACACCAATTCATGTCTTCATACTTGTACTTTAGATAATAATGATAATGTTTATTCTTTTTAACCACTGTTTTTATTTATGAGATAAGACACCAGGTTTATATGCTTTTATTTTCAGAAAAAAATGTTATTTTTAATACGATGAATAAAAATTCATAAAATCTGTGAATTACTTCTTAAAATTATACTTCTGATATTTGCCACAAATTTTGAAAATAAAGAATTTAAAACCACCACTGTGAAATAACCACTACAACTTTTAATAAAGAAATTTTAACTGTACTTGAATTTTTTAAAATATTTTTTTAGTTATACATTGACACAATATCTTTATTTTGTTTATTTATTTTTATGTGGTGTTGAGGATCGAACCCAGTGTTTCTCACATGCGAGGCGAGCGCTCTACCACTGAACCACAACCCCAGCCCCTGTACTTGAATTTTAACAGGATAAAAAGATAGATCAAAAAACTGAACTCTAAGCAAATACTTCTCACTAAAACAGGTCATCCCTTGAAAAGGTCTCTAGAGGGTAGTCTTTTGCTCTTCCATATAAATATTAGAGAATTAGCTTGTCAGATAAGGCAGGGAAGATGGATAAGACCATTTAGAATTAAAAAAAATTTTTTTTTAAATTTTTTTAGTTGTCAATGGACCTTTATTTTTTTTATTGATTGATACGTAGTGCTGAGAATAGAACCCAGTGCCTCACACATGCTAGGCAAGCGCTCTGCCACTGAGCTACAACCCCAGCCCCTATTTAGATTTTTAATGGATCTGCACAGAATTTATAGACTAATGTGGAGAGAAATATAATAGGGAAATAATCAGAAATAAAGTAACTTGTTCTTTTATTCTTTTAAAATATATTTCAATAAAATTGTACACATTTTCTTCACAAAGCTTCCCACATATTATTGTATCTGTTAAAATTGTTAAAGAAGGGTATTAAGCATGAAATAAAAAGTGTTTCTCTTGTTCTGTTAAAATTGTCTATGGTACCATTTTTAAACAGAATTACATGCATTAAGTGCTGTTTTCTTATTTAATAATTTGTTAATAAATTTTCTACATAGACACATTATTTGCAAATAATGAGTTTTGTTTCTGTATTATCCTTATTTTTTTATATCATTGATTTGATCTTCAGTGACCAGGAAATCCAATTTCATGTTGAACAAAAATGGCAGAAATAGACATTTGTCTTGCCTGTTTCTGAATTTAATGAGATTGTATCATTAAGTAGGACGCTTTTTAGACATTTTTTTGACACGATAATCTTATCAATAAGAAAGCTCTTTTATTCCAATTTTTTTCTAATTACAAAAGGGTGTTAACTGTCTTTTGCTTATTCTATCTAGAGATGTTTCGTGCAATATTTTCCCTTTAGTCTGTTAATGGGAACCTTGAAGATTGTTAAAAACCATTATTAATTTAGAATTAATTTATTTAATTAATTTAGAAGAATTACTCTTCTAAATGACATACAATGCTGGACTATTGGGCAATATTTTATTAAAAGATTTTTGCAAATACTTTCACAAGTAAGACTAACCTTTATTTTTCCTTCATCAAATAATCTTGCCTGGTTTTAGAACCAATATATGCAGGCTCCATAAACTGAATTGGGAAATGTATTTTTTTTTTTAATTAAACATTAAAATTTGTATATGACTAGCATCCTGCATTCCTTAAATGTTTTGTAGAATTTGCCTGTAGAGGCATAAATATAGACACTTTTTAACGTGATCATAGGCTGAACAGGGTCAGAATATGCCATTTCAAAATAAGTCACTTTAGTATAGAATTGTTTTAACTACAGACAACTGAGAAACAACAGATACTGAAAAAAGCTTTGCCAGAGTTTTCTTTATCTGATTTAAGAAGCAAGTTCTGAGAAAGCTAACAAATTTCTGCTCCTGGAAGAATCCAAAGTTTCGTTGTCATGAGGAACATTAAGACACAACATTGAGAGGAATGTGAAAACAAATGTTACTAAAATAATCTTTACCTCCCATTAGTTTCCACTATAAATTAATCTTCCTGTACTTACAGCCCCTAGAAAGTCCTTTGCCTTTTCATAGCTCCAGATTTCATTTTTTCTTGATCCAGTATATAATCAGGCATATGCACTTATTGGATCTTCATTTATTGTATATGAAGACCTTGTATACACATAAAAATATGAATATCAAGTAAAGCTTGTCTTTTTTCTTGTTAATGTTTTTTTCGTAAGTTTAATTTCTAAGGCTCCAGTTGCACAAACTAAGAGGGCAGAAGAGATTTTTCATCTCCTACAAGACCTAGCCAAATTTTCGATTCCTTTTTAAATTCATCTCAGAAACACATTCGTGTTCAATAAATCATTAATTATTTATTTTCCTAATTTTTTTGTTCATTGGACTCAATTTTTAAAAATCTATACTATATGATTATTATGGTACCTTTATGATCACTTACATTATTTCTATCTTTATTCTTGTTCCTTTTTGCCAGATTTATCAGTCTTTTTAAATACTCAACCTTTATTTTGCTATTTATTGTCATTTAAAAAAATTTTTTTTTAGATGCTGAGACCTTTATCTTATTTGTTTACTTTTATGTGGTGCTGAGGATGGAACCCAGTGCCTCACACATGCTAGGCAAGTGCTCTACCACTGAGCCACAGCCACAGCCCCATCATTTTGTTTTGAATTTATTTATTTTTGCTTTCCCCCCCTAACTTAACAGTTACTTCATTGGTTTTAAATTTTATTTTGCAACAAATAAGGCTTTTTATCAATATAAATTTTCCTTTAAACGTTGCTTCAACTGTATCCTACAAGTTTCTTTCTTTTTTCCTTTTCTTTCTTTCTTTCTTTTTTTTTATATAAGCAAAAAAGGGTATTTAGGGCTGGGGTTGTGGCTCAGTATAGGGCCTGGCATGTGTGAGGCACTGAGTTCAATTCTCAGCACCATAAATAAATAAACAAATAAAAATGTCCATCAACAACCTAAAAAAAAAAGGTATTTATTGGTTCACATAACTGCAAAGTCCAGGGGGTATTCTAGTTTCACACACAGGTGGATCCAGGGGCACAAATGCTGTCATCAGGACTCAAGTCTATCCATCTTCTGGCTCTGTTTTCCTCTGCACTGGTTTCATTCTCAGAGTGGCTCATGCAGCATGATAGGCCTTGTTGGTTTGAGTTTTTCATTCTACAAAGCTAAAGCCACCTCAGTAAAGAAAACTTCTTCACAATTCAGTCAAACTCCTAGGGTTAACAATGGACCAACTTGAGCCACACAACTATTCCTGAACCAATAGCTGTGATCAAGGACATGGATTTTGTTAATTGATAAGGTCTGAATTACATGTATACCCTTCCTGAAGCCCAAGTCTGGGTCACACTATCCAAATCATATGGATAGGAAGATACGGTTCCAAGAAATACCATGAAATTGTTACAATGAGATGGAATGAATGCTGGGCAATCAGAAATAAGTGATGTTCAGGATACGACCAGATGCTGAAAAAACTTGATCTCTGCTCATGAATTTGGGTGCTAGCATTGTTTCTTCATTGGAATTAAATTGCTTTAAAAATGACCATAAGGGATGGTTTTCCTGTCCTCAGGAAGCCTATAATCTATTTGAATGGAATAGTAATCATGTCAAATAGAGAATTTAGTATGATCTACAAGTACACTGTTCAAATACAATGTTTAGAATTCTGTTTTTTTTTAAATTAGTTTAAGCATGACTTTTCTCACCCTTAATGATTCTTTTCCCCTTAAAATATTTTATATATATATATACTTACATAACATCATCAGCTTTAAGGTTTTTAATTAAAAAAAGTATAACTGACACAGAACAAACACAATGATGTATATAGTACATAATTTTGTGTAGTTTATTGTGTATACATCCATGCAACCATCATTATTTTTAAGATAATGAATATATCCATCATTTTCTGAGTTTTCTTGTGCTTCTGTGCAATGACTCCCTCCTGTCCTAATACCATGCCCAAATAAATCTTGATGTGCTATTCTGTCACAATTTGCATTTTCTAGAATTTTATATAAATGAAATTATAGAGTTTGTACTAGTTTTTGTCTGGCTTCTTTCAATTAGCATAATTATCTTGAGAGTCATCTGTTATATATATCAATTCATATCTTTCTACTGAGCAGTATTTCACTTTATGGCTGTACCAAAATTTAACCATTCACCTGATGGTTCATCTAGATTTGGGGTTATTATAAATAAAGCAACTAAGATAATTTGTGTAAAAATCTCTGTATGAGCATATGCTTTCTTTTTTATTGGGTAAACACCTAAAAGAAAATGGCCGGGTATATTTAAGTTTCCACATAACTACCTTACTGTTTTATTTTTTTAAGTTGTGATAAAATATACACATAATGTATAAGTCTATCATCTTAACTACTTTTAAGCATTCAGTTGAGTAGTATTAAGTATATTCACAATGTAGTGCCTCCAGAACTCTTGCCACATTGTAAAATGATATTTTATACCCATTTAACAATCCTCATTGCTCCTCCTTCCAGTCTTTGGTAACCACCATTCTACTTTCTGTCTCCATGAATCTGAATGCTCTAGGTATGTCATAAAAGTAGATTATATAGGATTTATTCATTTTGGGATTGGCTCATTTAATTTAGAATAATGCCAAAGGTTTATCCATGTGGTAACATTCATCAGAATATCCTTCATTTTTAAGGCCAAATAGTATTTCATTGTATATAAATCACACTTTAAAAAAAATATATTCATCCATCAATGGACACTTGGGGTACTTTCCTCTTGTGGCTATTGTGAATATTGCTGCTGCTATAACATAGATATACAAATATCTCTTCAAGACTCGTTTTCATTTTTTTTGGTTTTATAACTTGAAGTAGACCTGCTGAATCGTGTGATAATTCTATTTTTAATTTTTTGGAGAACTTCTACAACTATAGTCAATAGCAGCTGTATCATTTTCTATTTCCACCAATAATGTACAAGGGGTCCCATTTCTCCAAATCTTTACCAAACCTGTGATTTTGTTAATTTGATAGTAGCTATCTTAATGGGTGTGGACTGGTATCTCATTATGGTTTTGATTTGTAGTTTCCTAATGATCCTAATGTTCTTAGTGATTGGCAAGGTTGAGTACCTTTTCATGTTTCTTGTCATTTGTATATCTTCTTTGAATAAACATCCATTCAAGTTCTCTGCCAATTTTTAACTTTTTTTTGTTATTGACATATACATTCTACATTTTTTAAATAATTTTTTTTAGTTATACACAGACACAATATCTTTACTCTGTTTATTTAATTCTTTTAATGTGGTGCTAAGGATCGAACCCAGTGCCTTACATGTGGCGAGGTAAATACTCTGCCACTGAGCCACAACTCCAGCCCCTATATTCTAGATATTAACCCCTTACCAGACACATGATATGCAAGCATTTTGCAACTCCAGGTTGCATTTTCACTGTTAACTCAAACCGCTGATGACTGAAGTTACTGGGGATTAAATTCAGGGCCTCGCACATGATAGGTAAGAGCTCTACCACTGAGCAGCATCTCCAGCCCTGATGTTTTAAATTTTGATATAGTCCAAATTGTCCATTTTCACTAGTGTTACCTGTGCTTTTGGTGCGACAGACAAAATCATTACCAAATCCAACACCACGAAGTTTTTCTCCTACATTTTCTTCTAAAAGTTTTACAGTTTTAGCTCTTAAATGTATTCAATCCATTTAAAGTTAACTTTTGTATGTGGTTAAAGCAAGATTCCCATATCTCATTATAATTTTGCATGTAGATATTCAGTTTTCCAACATTATTTGATGAAGAGACACTCTATTTTTCCCATGGAGTGGTCCTGGTATCCTTGTCAAAGATGATCTAACCATATATGTGAGGATTTATTTCTGGGCTCTCTACGTATATATGCTATCTGCCAGTATGGCATTGTTTTGATTGCTGTAGTTTTGTAAAAATTTTGAATTCAGGAAGTGCAAGGCCTCCAACTTTGTTCTTTTTTTTTTAATTTTAAATATTTATTTTTTAGTTGGAGTTGGACACATTATCTTTATTTCACTTATTTATTTTTACGTGGTGCTGAGGATCGAACCCAGGGCGAGGTGAGCGCTCTACTGCTGAGCCACAATCCCAGCCCATTGTTGTTTTTCTTTTTCAAGACTGTTTTGGAAGATTTTTTTGTAGTATTGAGTAAAAACCAGGGCCTCACTCAAGACTGTTTTCGCTATTTGGGGTCCCCTTGAGATCCTATATAAAATTTAAGATGGATTTGCATATTTCTGCAAAAAACACTGTTGGAATTTTGAAAGGAAATGCATTAAATAAAACCTCCAAATTCTTTCCCCAAATGGTCTACCCATTATTTATTCCCACCAGCAGCATATGGAAATTCTAGTTCCTCCTTATAGTTCCTCACCAATATTTGATATGGTCATTCTTCTACCATTTTAGGAGGTATTTTATCTTGTCTCTTAAATGTGCATTCCTCTAATGACATCTTCTCATGTATTTATGTATCATTTATATAATTCTTTGGTAAAGGGTCTGTTCATATATTTTTTAAAAGTTTTTCTTTTAATTTTTTTTTAGCTGTAGATGGACACTATATCTTTATTTTACTCATTTTTATGTGATGCTGAGGATCGAACCCAGTGCCTCATCTTGCTAGGCAAGCGCTCTACCACTGAGCCACAACCACAGCCCTGTTCTTATGTTTTGTCTGTTATTTAAATGGCTGATTTGTTTTCTTATTTTTGAGTTTTCAGAGTTCCTTAATATTATAGATACCTGCCCTTTATAAACACTGCAAATATTATCTATCTGTAGTTTGTCTTTTTATTCTTTTAACATTGTCTCTTGAAGACTGTAAGTTTTTAATTTTTACTAAATTAAAATTTATCCATCAGTGTGTGGAAGTAAGTTCCAAAATAACTGATTGAGATAAAAGTCGGAATCTTGAGTGTGAGTATTAAATTTGAGGGGCATGCAAGAACCCTTTCAAGCAACAGAAATGCTTTACATATCAATTTATAAGGCAGTTACATATGTTAAAAAATCATTGAACAGTATGCTTGAGATGAGTATAAGTTACATCTCAAATAAGTAGGCAAAGGTGAAAGTCATCATGACATTTTACCCCTAAATACTTAACCATCTATTTAAGGATAAGGATATTCAACTAGGTGTGGTGGCACACATCTGTAACCTCAGTGATTCAGGAGTCTGAGGCAGGAGGATACTAAGTATGATGCCAACCTCTACAACTAAGCAGACCCTATCTTCAAAAACAAAGTGTTGGGAAT
Source organism: Marmota marmota marmota (assembly GCF_001458135.2). NCBI lineage: Eukaryota > Metazoa > Chordata > Mammalia > Rodentia > Sciuridae > Marmota > Marmota marmota. The sequence goes on along the minus strand of NW_026000164.1, from coordinate 10,842,507 downwards.
GTAGCTCAGTGGCAGAGTACCTCTGGGCTCAATCCAGTACTATCACACTACAATCAATTAATCAACTAACCAATCAATCAATACATTCTCCTACCAAATTATATCACCATTATTACACTTAAAATTAATTCCATAATAACACTTAATATTTAATTAGTACTCAAAGTTTCCTGTTTCAAGAATGCTTCTAAAGTTCCTTCTCATCCTAATCCTCAAACAGGATAATGCACTATATTTGGTTATGTTTCCTTAGCCTTGTTTAGTGAGAAATAACCCCCAATCTTTTAATCATCCACGGTATTGTCATCAAAGAGTCCAGACCTATTGTTTTACAAGATATCCAGAGTTGATCTATTTGTTCCTAATGGCACTTAAAGTTTTCCTCAATATGCTGTGCTTCATAATTATAAAATGGAAGGTTCAGAAGCTTATTCATACCTAGCCAGAATACCTCAAAGAAGAAATTAACTCTGAGTTTTAAATTTCAAGACTACCTACATTCTCTATTTGGTTTCTTCTTAGGAGTCTATGTTGTTCTTAAGTCTTCTAATGTACTGATAGTAGATTGTTTCTTTGTATGTTTTATAACTTGGGATCTGAAGCTCTTCAGAAGGGTTTTATCTCTGTGATTTCCAAGGGAGGCTTTGCATTGCTTCTGCCCAGTGCCTCAGTGTTTCTATCACTCCAGGACCAGCTGTTACACTGACTTTCCTGAACAATGTAGTTAATATAATGTGTAGCTCATACTATGATAAGAGCAGGTCCACAGTTAACAAATCACAGAGAAAACTTTTGTCTTTTTTTTGGTACTGGGGAGTGAGTCCAGGGGCGTTCAACCACTGAGCCACATTCTCAGCCCTTTTTTGTATTGTTTAATTTAGAGATAGGGTCTCACTGAGTTGCTTAGGAACTCACTAAATTGCTGAGGCTGGCTTTGAACTCATAATCCTACTGCCCCAGCCTCCCGAGTCGCTGGGATTACAGGTGTGTGCCACCACACCAGGCTGAAAACTTTCATCTTTATTTAGAATCATCAAAAAGATAAGTTTCATTTATATATGCTGTTGAGAAGATTTCATCCTTTAACTGAAGGTAATGCCCTTCAAAGGCTCAGATTTATGTGAAAATTTGAGTTCCAACTATAATTGTTTATGACAACAATCCAAGGCCTGGTCTTGTGGCCCTTCACACCGAAATATCCCTTTGTCTGAGAGAGTGACACTGACTTCACTCAAGACCATTAAAGCAGAGGCCAGCAGACTTCTTCCCAAAAGAACCAGTTTTGGAGGTCACATTAATGGTATATACCTTCTCAACACTGCAGCTATATATAGCACAAAAGCAGCCATAAGATGATATTTAAAGAAGGTAGAAATATTATATTCTGATAATACATTTAGACACTGACATTTGAATTTCATGTATTATGAAATATTATTCTTCTTTTGAATTTTTTCTCCCCAAGCATTTAAGAACATAAAGTCCATTTTTATTTATAGGCTATCCAAGAATAGGTGGTGGGTTAGATTTAGCCTGAGGGCCAGGCTTCAATGATACTGTAAAACATAAGTCACATATTTCTCTGGTTTTTCAGTTTCCTCTATTTTCACTCACGATAGGCTTTTTTCAAGTAAGCTCAGTTATACATTTAAATACATGTATTTTCATTCAGCATCTCTAGGTGTGAGAGAGATTCCTGGACATATAAAAATTTACACACAAGGGTCACACATCAGGAATTTCCTAAAATCCAAATAGGTATGATAATTTCCTACACTTTAATTTTTTCCATTCAGTACTATTTCTCAGCAAAACCTTCAAGTACAACTATTGTTTTAGTTTACTCTTTTGGGAGGCTTTCAGTGTACTAAAGAATATGGATAAACCATAATGTATATAATCATTTCCCTATCAATGGGCATTTCTATTTTTAATTATCTGTATTCTTTTATTATTATGAACAATGACTTAATAAACATCCTTATATAGATGTCCTTATATATATTGGTGCTTTTATTTCTGTGGACTAAATTCCTGATAATGAGCGTACTGGCTTGGGAGACAAAGTACTTGTGAATTTTGAGAGATTATCAAAGTGCTTTCCAATAATCTGTAATCCTGCACATTTCCACCTACAGTGTAATGAATTCTCTCTCTGCACCCCTACCAATAAAAATTTAACTTTTGCTAGAAAGATAAAATGATCTCTTTGTACCTTTAATTTTCATTTCTCACACAACTGAGAAGATCTCAACAATTTTCATATACATTATTGTTCATCTGTATTTAAATTTCTATAAATTGCCTATTTATATCTTTTGCTATCTATATCTTTTCTGCAAGGTTGTGGTCTTTTCTTTTTCCCAATTTTAAAGCACTCTCTGTACAGGAAGACTATTTGCTTTTTGTTATTTGTTGTGGTCCAGGGGATTGAATCCTAGATACACTTATCACTAGGCTATACCCTTATCTCTTTTTATTTCTTATTTTGAGACAGGGTCTCACTATGTTGTCCAGGCTGCACTTGGACCGGTTACTCTCTTGCGTTGGCTTCCTGTGTAGCTGAGATTACAGCATGTGCCACTGAACCCAGTTAGTACAACATTAGGATTATCCTTGCTAATATCCTTTTTAGTAAACCAGTAAATGTTTCACTGAATTCTGTAAATTGCTCTAGTAAATATTCAAACCTGAGAAGGGAATTGTGGGAACCCTCAATGTATAGCCAGTAGATCAGAAATACAGGACCCAGTGGAGGTTGTGGTGGTCCCACATCCGCTATGTCCACTGTGTGGTGGGAGAGGGATCAGTTGGGCTTTGGAAAGGCTCCAGGCGACCATGGTCTTTACTCTGTGTACACTACTGAAGGCAGCCCTGCTGTGCATCAACTCCATCACCATACTGCATGAGGAGAGCTTCCTTAACAACACTAGCCGGGGAACAGAACAGGGAATTGGTGAATTCGGAGAGGAGTCAGGAATTAAATCTCAGCTAATGAAATTTATTTGATGTGTAAGAACTGTGATGTGAATGCCATTGATAATAGTAAAATCAGTTGCTGTCATATTGCTTTGAGTATTTGAGTGAGATCAATGGGGGTAAAGGAGATGCCAGTGAAAGTTATTACTTCAGTCATCACTAGAAGATTTATTTCTTAGCAGGCTGAATTTGCACTTGACAAAAATGTAAAGTTGACAATGAAGCCAGAATTTCTATTTATCTAATTTTTTAAAATGTTGTTCTTGAAGTTTCATTACAGAAAGACAAGATCACCAGTGGTAGTAGCTCCAGGATTGAAATATACTTAATTACTGGGTATTAATAAGAGTTTGTGCTATGGAAAAGATTGTTAAAAGGATACAGGACTGTTATTTCTGGGTTGTTTGTTTAAATATATTTTTTTAAATTCTCACTTCTCAGAGATGATTTTTTTCCCAAAGTTTTGAAGTTCCTTGTGACTTAGATGTGATGTGAGAGTGATTATCCCTCTAGATTAAAGGATTTTAAAAGTATTTATTACACATAAATGGTAAATAAGTAATTTGGATAAGGGGATGGGATTGTGGCTCAGAGGCAGAGCACTTGCCTAGCAGGTGTGAGGCTCTAGGTTTGATTCTCAGCGCCGCATATAAGTAAATAAAATAAAGGTCCATTGACAACTAAAAAAATTAAAACAAAAAAGTAATTTAGATAATTTTATTTTGAACTGTTTGATTAACTATTTGGTATGTATTGCCTTAGATATTAAGCATTCAAATTTAAATATACTATAAAGGACAATATTCTTTGATTTCAGGGAAAATTCTAATGTTGTAAGTTGGTCACCTGATGATTATGGTTCTAAGTTTTTTTATGCATTTATTATTAATTGGCCCAAATAATGAGACCAAACCAATATCTGCATATATTAAAATATATTATTCTTAATTCTTTATTCTGTCAATAGAGCATTCATGCTATTATGTTGTTTTTTATTTTTCATTTATGTCTTGGATCATCTCAGAGAGGTTGTTTGTTCGTCCCATAATAAATATATAGATAATATATATAATATATATAATAAATATATAGAAAGGTTAAAACTATGTAAATAGTTTTTGTGAAAATTATCAGTTATTTTGAAGGGGTAGAATGGCATCTTTGTTGATAGGAGAACTTTCGTAAATAAAGCTGAATTTTCAAATCAAAAAAAAGAAAAAAGAAATACAGGTCACAAAATGGAACTTGCATTGGCATCTTTAGTGGGGGCATTTGGGGATGGGGGTTGATGACAGGGGATTGAGCCAGAGGTGTTTTATCACTGGACTACATCCTCAGCCTTTATTTTTGAGACAGGGTCTCACTAAGGTGCAGAAACTGGACTTAAGCTTGCTAACCTCCTCTGTCTCCTGTGTTGCTGGGATTACAGGTGTATGCCACTTCACTTGGCTGAAGTGGGGCATCCTTGTGGGACTGAGCCTTTAACTTGTAAGGCCTCTGATAACTCCAGGTGTCAGAATTGAGTGAATTTTAAAGAATCCCACTTGAGACGAGAAGGACCAGGGAAATGGGGCAGGATGGAAACAAGTTCAATTAGAAGCACCTAAACAGAGAATGGAGCAATTAATTCTGGTTCTTCTTTAGCATGGTAGGGTAACTGTAAGATAAAACAACCTTATATATTTCAAAACTCTTCAGTACAAAATTCCCCACACACAAAAGTGATTAATGCTTGAAAGAGATGGAAATGCTTGTTACCCTGATTTGATTATTACACACTGAATATGTATAGAATTGCCACATAATGCATCCCACAGAAATGTACAAATTATGTTTCAATAATTTTTTTTTTCCAAAAATTGTAAGGCACCCAAGTTGACATCTACAGAGAATTTAGGAATTGCTTAGTGGGAGGAAAACACCTAACACATCTGGTCACAGAAATGTTATTATGCTCAGAGTGGAGTAGGAAAAAGCAGTTTGTTTTTTCCTATTATACACAGATACTACTGAAGGGTACATGGGTGAGGGAAAGTCTGGAAACCTGAACACTTCAGCTGGAAACAGAGTATTCTTTAATTCCTGAGTGTATTAGCCTTTACTCTTTTCCTCACTGGATTTCTCTGAGGTTCATAGGCATATGATATTCAGTTCCGCTCATCTTTCTCATTCTAGCACACGTACAAAAGTCTCCAGGCAGAAATTTAATTTTGTTTAGAAAACAATTTCAGAGTTTAATCAGCAGTAATTGTTATAAACCATTTGCTGCCTATATACTGAAAAAGGAACTGATGGGGCCTCCTTCCTGAATAACTCCATGAGGCAGCCTTCCCTGTTCTATGGCTATGTGCAGCGCAGGGCTATGCTAGGAACTCAACAGAGGTCTCAAAATATCTGATCAGTACCTTTAAAAAAATTATTCTTTTCAAAATTCAGAACTTCAATGTTTTCAGCTGGATCTAGTTCACTTTCGTTTTCTACAGGGCTCATAACTAACACACACTTTCAACATATTCATATTTAAATTACCTGCCTGATTCCAAAGACATGATTTTGTCCTACTACTAGGAAACTTTGAATTAATTACTATTCTAATAACTGCCCAACAGCAAATCCTCTTCTTGGTAATTGTTGACTAAGCTTTATGATTTACAGAATTTGGCTTCTTCATGGATCCAGCTACTAGTAGTTAGTTTGTTTTTTTATGTTGGCTTATTCATTCATCCAGTCATATATTTTCAATCTTTCAAGAATTCCTAAAACTGTCTAGTCCTCTAACAGCATTCTATCCTGTTTTGTTAATTTTATTTATTTATTCTTTTTTACATATCCTTACTGTCATTTAAATGGAATTTTTGGATAGAAAAAAATAGGCAAATGCTATGTTTGCAATCTTGGACTACAAACCTTAATCCTTTTTTAAAAAATAACCCTATTTTGGTACTTGATTCCATTTACTGCTAATTGGTTCTGCTGCCTTAACTGTTTCTGAGTTAAGAAAGATAGAGGTATGTATTTTGACTGAGGATTTGTTGTTGACCACTATACACAATTTTACTTAAAATGTGAATTATCCTGATTAAGACAATAGATGAAAGACCTTAGCACAAAACTTGGAATATGGTAAATGCTCAAATAGTAATTTTTGATATTAATTAAGAATTGAGAGGAAAAAGGGAGAAGATTTAGTTGGAGTTAAGAAAAGGGCCAAGGGAGAATGATAAAATCATGTCCCTAAATGATAAAATCATGTCCCTAAATGAGTGTAACAGCACAGATCCATTTACTGACTATTCAAAAACTTTCTTAAAGTTCATGACGTGTAGTTTCTCTGAGGATGGAATATGAAAGTTAAGGTCTAAGTATCATGGATAAGAACCAGTAACTTATTTATTCTAAGGCTAGCTAGGATTATAAAGGTTAAGTCTAGTCAATTACCTAGCAGTTCTTCATTTATTATCATTTTACATTTTTGAAGAGTTTCAGTTGTATTTATTGCTTTTTTAAAAAAGAGGAAACCATAAGTTTTAGTGGTAGTATTTTTAAATTTAAGGATTCTCTAAGATTTCCTCATAAAATATGAAGAGGCTACCTTACCTTAATCATTTAGTCTGAGAAATTTGAAAGGGAATCTTTAACAACTCCAATTTTATATAGTTTGCATCTACAAACTCACACAATTACTAAGTTTATCAGGCTTTGATGAAGAATACTATAGTGAGGAAAAGGGGAAAGCTTGGAACTCAAGAATATATTTTCCACTTTCTGCTCATGAGTACAGAAAATAAAGAATTAATTTAAGATCTATTTGAGATAGGATGGCTTGTCATAAATTGTTGTGTAATAACACAGACTGCTTCAAAGACAACAGAATTTCTATTCACAGATAGTTCACATATAATTTCATTTTATATTCCTTTTTTTCAGTTTTTTTTTTACTGATATTTAAAAAAATGATAGTGGAATGCATTACAATTCTTATTACACATATACAGCACAATTTTTCATATCTCTGGTTGTATATAAAGTATGTTGACACCAATTTGTGTTTTCATACATGTACTTTGGATAATGATATCTATCACATTCCACCCATCCTTGCTAATCCCCTGCCTCCTCCCACTTTATATTCCCTTTTTTAAAAAACATTTTTTAGTTGTCCATGGACCTTTATTTTATCTATTTATATGGAGTGCTGAGAACTGAATCCAGTACCTCACATATAATAGGCAAGTGCTCTACCACTGAGCCACAACCCCAGCCCCATATTCCCCTTTTTAAGGGGGCATCTGTGAAAAGATACTTATAAGAAATTCTCCATCTAATTGTGTAAACAATTTCAATTTCTTTCTAAATACTAGAGTAGGAGAACTAATTTTTTTTTATATAAGTTGAGTAGTAAATCTGCACAATGAATAGTCTAAAGTCATTTTATGACAACCCACTCTTCTCTGTTTGTGGAAGAAAGGACAGAAAATTCAGTATACATGAATGCCTCCCTGATAATAACTCCTTTGGAAAGCTGTATTTCTTAGGTAAGCTCAAAATCTATAGGCTGGTTGCTGAAAACTCTGTTAATTTTTAGTTTGATCTCAAGTGCAGAAATTCCTAAATTATGAGGCATAATGCCTTACAACATTTTTTTAAAGTAAAAAAAAAAAAAAAGAACAACACAGGAAAATACCAGTTGTACTTTTAATTTCTGAAAAAGAAAAACTATCTTGACTTCAGCTGATTGGAAATTTTTAAAATTGGTGGTAAAAGTCAACCAAATGAATTAAAAATGTAGTGATGTTTGTACATACATTATTATTATATTTACTGACAATATTTGCTGCACTTGAGGATTACAGGTCTCATAATAATTCTGCAGATTTCATTGCTTTAAATGTTACTTATAAGGTATATAGTTCCAATGATGATACTAATAATAAATAATACAAAGTTATACAGATAAGAGGAAATTATCAAGGACACTGAAAACTCAACATTTGATAGTATCACAAAACAGAGATATCTCAAGGAGAAACAATCTTACCTGACAGACAATGAACAAGCTCAAGTCTTGAAATTATGATTGTTAGAATCAGAACTGGTCCTTAGACTTAAGTGTTTTCAAGTTTGGTAGACAGGTTTAAATGTCAAATCTGACAATATCATTTGTCCCTGTTAAGGAATATAGACTTTGGCACCAAATAATTACGCTTTTTCCATTCTTGTTTGAAACAAATGTTTCTATTTGCATAATCTCTGAATATAAAGTGATAACATATTAATTTTTAACAACTAGTCTGTCTGAAAAAGACAAAGAAAATGATAAAGAAAATGACTCACCACTGTCCTCTGTTTATTGGGCAGGAAGACTCTAACGATAGGTTTTTGTGGTGACTTGGGGTTGCTCCGTGACACATCTGTGGGGTTTTGAAAAACTGAAAGAGATGAAGGTAGCACTGAAAGGCTAGAAGAGGAAGAAGATGTAACGGTGTCCATTGATGCAGAGCTAGAAACAGAAAAATCAGTTCCATTCCCCAGGGATTCCAATAACTGTTGTTCTCTTTGTTGGAGGGCAGCTAGCTTGCTGATGTATTCTTCATAGGCCTATAAAATAAAGTAGACTCACATTGAATCTGGACTTTGCCTGACATAAACAAAAGAAAATATGAAATTTTAGTCTTTGATTAAAACCTTATAATCTAGCTAAAAGGATTTTAAGTTACAATATACAAAGTAAGTACTGAGAATACTGTAAATGAATACTTTCACTTTTAAATGGATAAACTTGTAGACATTACCACATTACACTGAGAAACCTGACCTATATATGTGATGTCTAGATGGTCCATGAATGTTAATTTAAAAAGTACAGAATTTTCCTATTTTCTGGTCAAATAATAATTTACCTTCCAGACCACAAGTCTAGTATAATATAAAATATTGTACTACTTAAGAATAGCTATACTACTCAAGAACAGCTATCTCCATTTCCATTAAATTTTATTTTCTAGAAAGTTATAGGTATATAAAAATCTCATTCGCTTTCTCTCTCATACACACTCACACTCATTCACATACTCTCTCACTTTAGGAACAGAAAAAGATGGGCTAGGGTTGTGGCTCAGTGGCAGAGCGCTTGCCTCACACATGTGAGGCACTGGGTTTGATCCTCACTACCACATAAAAATAAATAAACAAAAATAAAGATATTGTGTCCATGTAGAGATAAAAAATATAAAAAAAAGAACAGAAAAAGACATTAAAGGATTAAGAGGGACTGTCAAAATACAAGATGGAGGTATACAAACAGATCTCATTGTTAGCACAAAAATCTCTTAAATAGGCTTAGAAGATGTGTAACAGCCTCCTTCTTACTGAAAATACTTTACTTTTTTCTATTTATATATGTGTTTATTATTTATTTATTTGCCATACTGGGAACTGAACCCAGGTATGCTTTACCACCGAACTACACCCCCATTCCTTTTCATTTCTTAAATTCTGAGTCAGGGTTATAGGCCTTGAACTTGTGATTGCCGTGTATCAGCCTCCTAAATAGCTTGGATTAAACACTCCATGGATCTCTGATTACCTCTTTTCCCACCAAACACTGCTTATAGAATAAGAACTGTATTTGAAAATGTGACTTATATTCCATAATCAAGAAATTCTGGGGCTGCTGCAATTGTATATCCTCAAAGTTTTCATTTAACTAAGGCTAGGCTATAAGGACAACTGTCTACATAAGGTATCAAATTCTAAAGGAAGAGATGATATTTAAAGTAAAGAGATGGAATAAATTGAATGCTGTATGTCCACAGTTATTATTTAAGGTAGTGGTAATTTTACTTTTAAGTATTATATATGAGAAATAAACAGAGAACACTCCAGATAAAGGGTGAAAATTAATGGGGGGGGGGCTGCCTAGAAAGGTTGTCACTTGGAAGGAGGATATATACAGGGAGGAGAGACCTGTGTGCAAAAGATATTCTATAACAAGGTAGGGAGATGACACAGAGGAAAAACTATACACTGGTAAAGCAGAACACCACATAGTATGTGGAACAGAACAAGGGATCAATGTGTTTGTAGAATTTAAACAAATAGGAAAACAATAAGACTAGAAAAATGATAAGAGACCAGAGTGTGGAGAGTATATATATGGCATGCTATACAGTATGAAATTTAAGGAAAAGTACCAAAGACAAAGGAGAATGAAAAAGAAATTTCGTTTCAGCAAAGATTACAGCAGCAACCTGATATGTTATCTCACCACATAACTTTGAAGGTAGGAAAAAAAACGGGGAGAGAGGACTAGTAAAATGAACTATTAAGGTAATAAGAGACTAGACTACATCAAAATACCCTCTCCTTTTTAAAAACTTGCTAATTGCCCTATTCTGATCCTAAACTATTTCAGAGAATATCAGGGCATTATAGACATCAATTCAAATTTGTATGAGCTATAATTCTGTTTAGCTTTCAGTTCCAACAGAAGGGCACCTTTCTCATTTAATAATTTTTGCAATTCATTTATTGAGTCTCTGATCATTCAATAAATATGTATTTAGTGCATATGTGCCTGGCATTGTTCAGGGTTTAGACTACAAAAATAAATCAGACAAAACTTATACCCTTTAAAGATTACATACACAAGTGAGAGACAACAGCTTCCTCCCAATATACATAAATATTCTTATTTCCTGTCATCTGGGCCAGTACATTTACTACACAAGATTGAGCTTAGGAAAGGTAATGAACTTGTGAAAACATTTTTCAAAATGTTATTTCCCTTATCAAAATGTTAACTTTAATTTTTGAAAATATATGGATTCCTCCATTATGGATTACAAATTATCATTTCACCACATTTATCAACATCCCCTCCTCTTAAGTATGAAACGTAAGTACTCCACCTCTCTTCATCCTTGAAGCTGCTATTCACCAAGGCACCTGGGTCTTTTTAACTCATTATCCTGCCTTAGAGTTACCTAAATCTTATCTCTAAAGGCATTTATTTCTATTCTGTCTTCAAGACCCAGAGACACTCAAACCACAGTATTTACAAAAGAAATCCAAATGATGACAAGATCTCAATTTGAAGCTGTTCAGGACCTTAGATGCACACACTTATATACCTTCTTCAATTTACAACTTACGACCACATTGATCTGTTCAGGTCAATATTAATCCCTCAAGCCATTTCTCATATTTGGGCGACTGCTGTCTTCCTTCCCTTCCTCTGTGGCTCATCATTTTAATAATGCCATTGTAATATCTTGTCTAGCTAGAAAGTTACCAAATAACAATTTTGGGAAAATCCCACCATTTGATTATTCCATTTTTCTCTCAAGTTACTACATACTTGCTGGAGAAAAGAAGTCGTTCTAGAATAGTTTCCATTATCAATTCATGGAACTTAAGACTCATCTGGTCCTTCACCCTACTGCCTGAAATTTTTTACTTGTTTTTAATAATATCATATTTTTAAAAATCATATTTATTTTAACCTTCTCTATTTTTCTCTGGATCCCAACTTCATCCTCCAACCTTTAATACTTTCTGGTCTTTTTTTTTTTTGTGGTGCTTGGGATTGAACATTCTACCAACTGAGCTATTCCCCCAGGCCCCTTTAATTCATTCTGAAAACAACATTATCTTCAACTTAACCACTTGAAGATTAAAGTCATCAAATGAAAGCTTCCTCTACTTTTTGTCTAAACAATTCAAGTCCTTTCCCATCCTTCTTCTACTCTATTCAAGGACCTCAACTAAGATGGCCTTGGACCATCATCATCTTTACCATCTTCTCTGATATTTTGTAAGTTTCCCACTGTTTTCTAACTACAAATATGAGCAAGTCAGTTCCACATAAATACATATTTCAGTGACTACTACCAACAAAATTTATTTGGTTTTTAAAATGTTGCAGATACCAAACACTTCTTCAGAATGCAACTTTTCAAAGCTTTCTAATCAAACCCTAATTAAGATAAAAGTCAGAGAAAAGAAAAAGATAAAAGCCAGAAGAGCTATTCTTTCCTTTACCTCCTTTAGAGTATTAATCATACTCTTTTTTATATGGCTAATTTCTTATTGCTGAAATAATTTTTGGATGGTTAAATGAGATGACAAACAAAATGAAGATTAGTAGACTACCACAAAGCAAAAATCCAATAAATGCTGTTGTTAGTAAAAATCAGTAGCAGTGAAAAAAGTACCAGTAGTTCTTGTGAAGAATTACTAGAGTATGTGGACGAGTTCTTGACATTATTCTTCAAAACTATAAGTTAGTCGAGGGTACAGATGGCATCTAATTTTTTTTAATACTTATTTTTTAGTTTTAGGTGGACACAATATCTATATTATTTTTATGTGGTGCTTAGAACCCAGTGCCTCACGCATACTAGGCAAGTGCTCTATCACTTGAGCCACAACCCTGGCCCCAGATGGCATCTAATTTATTATAATGCGAAAAAAGCATCATTAAGATGACAACAATCCCCAAGTTGATCTACAGATTCAATGCAATCTTTATCAAATCCCAATTTTCATGTTTTTAAAGAACTCAGAATATATCATAGCAATCTTTAAAAAGAATGAATTTGGAGAACTCATACTGTTTCTAAACAATATTACAATATTGTTGGAATAAGCATATTGGAATAAACATACTCATATAGAACAACAAAACAAAACTGAGGGTCCTAAGGTCAACTAATTTTCATCAATAGTGCCAAGATAATTTGATGGAGGAAAAAATGGTCTTTTCAAAAAATGGTACAATTGGATAGCCACTTGTAGAAGAATAAAGTTAAACTACTACCTAACATCACATTACAATTTAACTCAATTTGGGTGTGGTAGTGTACACTTGTAATTCCAGAGGCTTGGGAGACTGAGGCAGAAGGATTTCATGTTGGAGGTCAGCCTCAGCAACCTAGCAAGACACTCAGCAATTTAGTGAGATCCTGTCTCAAAGTAAAAACTGAAAAGGACTAGGGATATAGCTCAGTGGTAAAGCACCCCTGTGCTCAATCCCTAGTATCAAAAACATTAAATCAAAACGGGGTAATACCTAAAAAGTACAAGAACTAAAAACCATAAAACTCCTACAAGAAAATGTAGGAGTAAATCATCCTGACCATGAATTAGGTAGGTAATAGTTTCATATATATGAAACCCCAAAAATACAACAACCAAAAAAAAAAAAGGAAGAGAAAAGAATAAACCTGACTCCAGTCAAAATTAAAACTTTTATGCTTCAAAAGATTTGAGAGTTAAAAGAAACACCTCATAGAATGGGAGAAAATATCACAAATCCTATTGGATAAGGGCCTCTATCAAGAATATATAAAGAATATATTACAACTGAAGAATAAAAATACACATACACCTGATTTGAAAATGGGTAAAGATCCAGGTCTGATGGTGCATGCTTGTAATGCCAGCAACTTAAGAAGCTGAGGCAGGAGGATTTCAAGTTTGAGGGCAGCCTTAGCAATTTAATAAGGCCATAAAAAACTTAGTGAGACCCTGTTTCAAAATAAAAAACATTAAAACAAGGACTGGGATGTGGTTCAAGAGTCCCCTGGGGGGGCTGGGGTTGTGGCTCAGTGGTAGAATGCTCGCCTAACACATGAGAGGTGCTGGGTTCAATCCTCAACACCACATACAAAGATGTTGTGTCCATCAAAAACTAAAAAATAAATATTAAAAAAAAATTTGTGATTCTCCTAACTCAAGCCTCCTGAGCCACTGGAATTACAGGTGGGTATTACCACACCTGGCTTGGAGATTAGATTTGCATAAAGATGG
>NW_026000164.1:10749726-10828360 GCF_001458135.2 Marmota marmota marmota | reverse complement strand
TATATATATATATAAAAGAGTCCCCTGGGTTCAATCCTCATTACCAGTAAATAAATAACAAACTAATAAATAAGAATAAAATGGGTCAAGGATTTGAATAGACATTTCTCCAAAGAAGATATACAAATGGCTAACATATGAAAAGATGTTCAACATCATTAGTCATTTGGGAACTGTAAACCAAAACCAAACTTAGATACCAATACATTCTTACTAGAATGGTTATAATGAAAACAAACAGAAAATAACAAGGGATGGCGAGGATGTGACAAAACTGGAACTTTCATATATTGGTGGTAGGAATGTAAAATAGTGCAAAGGCTTGGGAAAACTGGCAATTCCTTGAAACTTAAAGAGTTACCATAGGACCCAGCAATTTTAATCCTAGGCATACAACCAAAAGAAATGAAAAACCTATGTCTTCACAAAACCTGTACATGAAAGCTCTCAGTAGAATTATTAATAATAACCAAAAAGTATAAACAGCCCAAGTGTTCATCAATTGAAGAATGGATACAGAAAGTGTTTTATTCATACAATGGAACATTATTTAGCCATCAAATGAAATGAAATACTAATATCTACTACAAGATGGATAAACATTGCAAACATTATGTTAAGCATCCAGTTACAAAAGGCCACGTAGTGTATATGATTCCACTTATTAAAATGTATATAGAGACAAATCCATAGGAACAAATAGTAGATCATATTAGTTTCTAAGGGCTGAAGGGAATGAACACTAATGGATTAAGAATTTCATTCTAAGGGTGATAAAGGTGTTTTGGAGTTAGTAATGATGATGTACAACTTCTTATGAGTATATGAAAAACCACCGAATCATGTATTTTAAGAAAATTAATCTTACGAGAATTATTTTTCAATTAAGATTGGAGGGAAAAAATTCAAAGATCTATTCAATTTTAATGTAATGGGAAAAACAATGAAATAATTTTTTTTAACGATTTAGCTAGTTAAATTTGTTCTTATTAAACTTAATTTCATAACATATGATGAATCTTACAAACTGCCCCCAAACATATGCAATGGACTCCTCTGTATTTCAGAGGAAGCACCTAGCTTCTAGTATTCCTTTTATTGCAAAAACTGATGAAATGCCTGTGCACTGTCCTACAGACTTATGATCAGAAAAGATGTCAAGCATCAGAATGATATGGTGATTGAGAGCACAGATTCTGAAATCAGAATGTCTGACTTCAAACACTGGCTATTTTATTTATTAGTTGTATAACCATGGCCATATTATTATTAAACCTATCTGCGTCTGAGTTTCTTCAAAAATAAGAATAGTAGGAACAACTCAAACGGTGGGTTGAAAATTACATAAGTTACTGTATGCTTAGAATAGGCCTGGTGCATATACCAAGGACTTAATAAATATTAGGGACTATTATTGTCATCAGCTGGCAGGGGACCCAAGTCATTCAACCATACATTTTGAGTTAACTGGAACTCAAGTGTTATAACTAGATATGCAGGGTGATTTCAGAAGCACCACTAATCTGAAGAAAAATTGTCAATACTGGAAAAATTGATTCTAGTTTCTCATTTCAGGAAATGTTAATAAGTACAGTCAACAGGTCTAGGGCTGAGAGTGACCTAACTCTTGTCAATAAGATATAAAGGGAAGACTTACAGGGAATTTTGGAGAAAGAGTTTCCTCTTGGCAAGAACTCGGTATACAACATAATCTTTATTTGCTGCTTTTTCTTTGAGGAGTTTTCTGAGGGAGAGAGACTCAAATCTGCTGTAGTCTTGACCAAAACAACAAAAATAAAAAAGCAGAAAAAACCAAACCAAACAAACAAACAAAAGGACTATAGAGATACAATCCAGTACTAACAACTTTGAATATCAATCTTAGATAATTTACCTCTATGCTTCTTGTTAAGGGAAAATAAAACCTATTTGTTTTCTCAAACTGTTTTTGGAGTTTTCTATTTCTCATAATTAAAAGTACTGATAATTTGTACAGATGTGAATATATTCTTTAATTTTCTGATCTTTCATCTAACATTTCCATCTGTTTTTATTCTGTTTCTGAAATATGTATCTTCCAACATTTATTAATCTGTACACATACACACAAGTCTGTGTGTATACATATATGTTATATATTTTTTTTCGTATAGTAATTTTAGTTTCCAAGAGTTCTGCTACTTTAGTAGCTCTGATGTTAAGTATAGTTGAGTATAGTTATTTACAAATTTTCTTCTAATGTCTGAGTTCCTACCACCGTATTTGCAGTTATCTTTCTGGCTAAAAGTATTTTTCTTAAATATATGGTTGTTCTTTGCTGTCCATTCATACCTTAAAAACTCTTAAAATGCCAATCCTAAGCAAATAAACCTATAGATTCAATGCAATCTTTACCAAAATTCTGATGACATGTTTATAGAAATTAAAAAACAAAACAAAATCCTTTCCGAAATTCATTTGAAATTTCAAGGGACCTGGAATAGCCAAAACATCTTGAAAAAGAACAATGCTAGAGGACTCACACTTCTGATTTCAAAACTTTACTACAAAGTTAGAGATCAAACAATCACAGACACACCAACAGAACAGAGAGCCCAGAAACAGACTCTCCCATATATGGCCAAATTATTTTTGACAAGAGTGCCAAGACTATTCAACTGGAAAAGAATAGCATTCTTGACAAATTATGTTGGGAAATTGGGTATCCATATAAGAAAGAATGAAGCTGGACCTTTACCTTACCCTGTATACAAAAATCAACTCAAAATCGATCAAAGATCAAAACATAAGAGCTAAAATGATAAAACTCTTAGGGGAAAACATAAATGACACTGGATTTGATATTACTTTTTAAGTATCACTGTGCCTCTAAAGGAACAGGCTACAAAAGGAGAACTAGTTAAGATGGCCTTTATCAAAAGTAAATTAGCTTCTGTGTATCAAATGATACTATTAACAGAGTGAAAAAGAAAACCACAGAATGGGAGAAATATCTATGAATCATTTATCTGATAAAGACTGATATCCAGAATGTTAAAAAAAAACTGTTTTGTTAACACAATAACCAATACCCAAACAACACAATTAAAAATGGCAAAAGGCTTAAATACACATTTCCTTAAAGAAGACATACAAATGGCCAATAAGAACATGAAAGGATGGGCTGGGGATATAGCTCAGTTGTTGCACTCTCTTAGATCATAATGGAATGAAATTTAGAAATCAGTGAGAAAATTTAAAAAAAAAAAGCTACTCTAACATCTGGAGACTAAATAATATGCTATTAAATGACACCAATGGATAGAAGAAGAAATCACGGATGAAATTTAAAAATACTTAGATGGATGAAAACAGTAATACAACACATCAAAATCTCTGGGACACTATGAAGGCAATGCTAAGAGAAAAGTTTATTGCATTGAGCTCATCCATTAAAAGAGTAGAAAGTCAACAAATAAATAACCTAACATTACATTTCAAAGGCTCAGAAAAAGAAGAACAAATCAACACCAAAACAGTAGAACATAGGAAATCATTAAAATCAGAGCTGAAATCAATGAATTTGAAACAAAAGAAACAATCCCAAAACATCAACAAAACAAAAAGTTGATTCTTTGGGGAAAAAAAAAAAGTAAAATTGATAAACCCTTAGCCAAGTTAACAAAGAGACAGAAAACTCAAATTACTAAAATTCATGATGAAAAGGAAATAAATATCACAATGGACACTATTGAAATACAGACGATAATCAGACCTATTTTGAAAATTCATACTCTAATAGATAATTTTGAAGACATCAACAAATTTCTAGAGACATATGACCTTCCCAAACTGAAATGGCACACAGAAAATTTAAACAGATCAATTTCAAGCAATGAAACTGAAGATGACATCAAAAGCCTACCAAGAAAAGCCAGAGGGGTTCTCAGCAGAGTTCTACCATAACATTCAAAGAAGAACCAACACCAATCTTCCTCAAATTATCCCAAGAAATAGAAAAGGAGGGAACCCTTCCAAACTCATTCTATGAAGCCAATATCACCTTGATACCAAAACCAGACAAAGACACATCAAAGACAGAAAATCTCAGACCAATATTCCTGATGATCATAGATGCAAAAATACTGGCAAATTAGCATGCAAAAACATATTAAAAAGATAGTGCATCATGATCGAGTAGGGTTCATCCCAGGAATGCAAAGCCTGTTTAACATTAGGAAGTCAATAAACGTAATTTATCACATCAACAGACTTAAAGACAAAAATTACCTGATTATGTCAAAAGATGCAGAAAAAACATTTGACAAAATATAACATCCATTCAAAACACTAAAAAAACTACAAATAGTAGGAACATACCTCAACATTATAAAATCTATACATGCTAAACCTAAGGCCAACATCATTCTAAACAGAGAAAAATTGAAAGCATTCCCTCTAAAAACAGGAATAAGACAGAAATACCCTCTATCACCACTTCTATTCAACATAGTTCTGGAAACTTCTAGCCAGAGCAATTAGACAAAAGAGATACAAATAAAGGGATACAAATAGGAAAAGAGGAATTCAAACTACCCCTATTTGCTGACAACATGATTCTATATTTAGAAGATCCTAAAAACTCCACCAGAAAACTTAACTCATAAGTGAATTTAACAAAGTAGCAGGATATAACATTTACCCTCGTAAATCAATTGTGATCTATACATTGGTTGGTTACGAATCAACTGAAGGAGAAATTAGAAAAACTATCCCAGTTACAAAAGCTTCAAAGAAAATAAAATATGTGGGAATCAATCTAACAAAAGATGTGAAAGACCTCTATAAGGAAAACTACAGAAAGAAATTGGATAAGATATTAGAAGATGCAAAGATCTTCCACGTTCTTGGATAAGCAGAATACAGTCAAAATGGTCATACTACCAAAAGCACTATACAGATTTAATGCAATTCCTACTAAGATTCCAATGAAGTTCTTCATAGAAATAGAAAGAGCAGTCATGAAATTCATTTGGAAAAATAAGAGGCCAGGGGACTGGGGTTATAGCTCACTGGTAGATCACTTGCCTTGCATGCGTGAGGCACTGGGTTTGAACCATAGCACCACATAAAAATAAATAAAGATATTGTATACAACAACAACCAAAAAAAATTTTTAAAAAGAGGGGGCTGGGGTTGTGGCTCAGTGGTAGAGTGCTCGCCTAGCACGCACAAGGCACTGGGTTCGATCCTCAGCACCACATAAATGTAAAATAAAGATATTATGTCCACCTAAAACTAAAAAACAATAAAAAAAAGAGGCCAGAATAGCCAAAGCAATCCTCAGCAAGAAAAGTAATGCAGGAGGCATCACAATACCAGACCTTAAGTTATACTAAATAACTGTAGTATCAAAAACCGTGTGCTGTTGGCACCAAAACAGACATGAAGACCAATGGTACAGTATAGAAAACAAAGAGACAAACCCACATAAATACAGTTATCCCATCCTAGACAAGACACCATTAACATACATTGGAGAAAAGACAGCCTCTTCAACAAATGGTGCTGGGAAAACTGGAAATCCATATGTAACACAATTAAATTAGGACCCTATCTCTCACCCCACCCAAAACTTATCTTTAAGTGAATCAAGAACCTAGGCATGAGACCAGAGACCCACCTACTAGAAGAAAAAGTAGGCCCAAATCTCCATGATGTTGACCTAGGAACTGAATTCCTCAAAAAGACTCTGAAAGTGCAAGAAATAAAATCAAGGATCAATAAATGAGATTGTATCAAACTAAAAAGCTTCTTTACAGCAAAGCAAACAATCAAGAACATGAAGAGAGAGCCTACAGACTGGGAGAAAATATTTGCCTCCTGCACTTCAGATAGAATATTCATCTCTGGGATGTATAAAGAACTCAAAAAAGACTTAACACCAAAAAAACACAAATAATCCAATCAATAAATGGGCAAAGAAACTGAACTGACACTTCACAGAAGACATATAAATGGCCAACAAATATATGAAAAAATGTTTAACATCACTAGTAATTAGAGAAATCCAAATTAAAACTGCATCAAGATTTCACCTCACTCCAGTCAGAATGGCAATTATTGAGAATATAAGGAACAGTAAATGTTGGCGAGGATGTGGGGAAAAAGGTACATTCACACATTGCTGGTGGGACTGCAAATTGGTGCAGCCCCACCAATTTGGAAAGCAGTACTGAGATTCCTCAGAAAATCTGGAATGAAACCACCATTTGATCCGTTATCCTACTTCTCAGCAAATACCCAAAGGACTTAAAATCAGCATACTATAGTGATGTGGACATCAATGTTCATAGCAGCTCAATTCACAATAGCTAAGCTATGGAACCGGGTGTCCTTCAACAGAAGAATAGATAAAGAAAATGTGATACATGTACACAATAGAATATTACTTAGCCATAAGGAAGAATGAAATTATGGCATTTGCTGGTAAATGGATGGAATTGGAGACTATCATGCTAAGTGAAATAAGCCCCAAAACCCAAAGGGTCAATTTTCTCTCTGATATGCAGATGGAGAAGGGATGGGAATGGGGAAAGACAGGAGAATGAATTGAACATATAGCTTTCCTATGTGTTCCCTATGAATACAAGATCAGTGTAACTCCACATCATGTACAACCAAAAGAATGGGAATTTATATTTCATGTATATATGATATCTCAAAATACATTCTACTGTCATGTATAACTAAAAAGAACAAATAAAAACATAAAAAAAGAAGGTAAGGCAGTGCAAGCACTATGTAAAAAGGTATGATAATTTCTTTTAAAAAACTTAAATATAATTATCATATAATCCTGCAATTCTATTTCTTGATATATTTCCAAAACAACTAAAAAGCATTCAGTTATTTTTATACCCATGTTCACAGCAGCATTCTTCATAACAACAAAAGCAACCCAAGTGTCCACTGACAAATGAATGGCTAAACAAAATGTGGCGCGCGCACGCACACACGCACGCGCACGCACACACACACACACACATAATGGAATATTAAAATTGAGACTTCAAAAGGAAGGGAATTTTTAAGCATGCATTATTCATGTTGCAGCAGGGATAAATCATGAAGACATTATGCTAAGTGAAACAAGCCAGTCACAAAAGGACAAATATTGTATGATTCCACCATAGTATTAAAATTCATATAAACAGGAGAATGTTGGTTGCTACAGACTGGAAGGAGAGAAATAGGGAGTTAGTGGTTAATGGATAAAAAGTTTCAGTTTGGGGGCTGGGGCTGGGGCTCAGTGGTAGAGCGCTCACCTAGCATGCGCGAGGCCCTGGGTTAGATCCTCAGCACCACATAAAAATAAACAAATGAAGTAAAGATATAAAAATAAATATTTAAAAAAGTTTCAGTTTGGTATGATAAAGATCTTCTACAGAATTTAGTCATTATTTCTGCATGGGCTGTCATCCAAAAATGCTGTATATTATTTCTTCTTTTTCACATGTATTGATGGTCCTTTTTTTTGCATCCTTTATATATAATTAAGTCTTATTTTTAAAAAAATTTTTTTAAGTTGTTGATTGACCTTTATTTTATTTATTTGTATGTGGTGGTGAGAATCACCCAGTGCCTCATGCATGCTAGGCAAGCGCTCTACCACTGAGCCACAATCCCAGCCCCAAGGCCTTTTTAAAAAATAATATTTTTAGTTGTAGTTGGACACATTACCTTTATTTATTTATTTTTATGTGGTGCTGAGGATGGAACACAGGGCCCCAACATGTGCTAGGCAAGCGCTCTACCGCTGAGCCACAACCCCAGCCCTATAATTAAGTCTTATGAGTGGTCATTATACTTGTAATAAGGTACATTTTCTTGTTTCCAAGTCACAGGCAGATTTTCATATCAGATGGAACTAAAATGTAATTTGCTTATTTATTTAGGTCTTCAATATTCTTTTCATTGTGGGTGGAGTACTGGGGATTGAACTCAGGGGCCATATCTATCACCAGCCCCATTCTGTAATTTATTTAGAGACAGGGACTCACTGAGTCGCTTAGCGCCTTGCTTTTGCTGAGGCTGGCTTTGAACTCGCAATTCTCTAGTTTCAGCTTTCTGAGCTGCTGGAATTATAGGTGTGTGCTAACACACACACCAGTCTTCAATATTCTTAAGAATCTTTCTCTAATAAATCAAGTGAATGAAAATAAATTACCAATCTGTTCTGTGTTTAAAAAAAATCTTCTGGAAATAAATAACGGTAATGTGGTAATGGTAGCACAACACTATGAATGCACTAAAATCACAGAATTCTATACCTAAAAGTGGTTAAAATGGTAAGTTTTCTGGGTATTTCACCCCAATAAAAGGAAAAAAAGAAAACATATTAAGGACTGCTTAAGTGCGGGATTAGAAACCTGTAGAATGGTGGGTGTAGATTTGGTTTTACACTGAAGGGCCTTCAAATACAAGTCTTTTCTCTTGGACTGGTCAGTTTTCCATAGGCAAGAATTCTATAATCTCTAGCCAGGGTCCTCTTCACAGTACATTAAATGTTGTTAAGTACAATGTTCTAGCTCATTTATATGTTCATTGTATGTACCTCTCTTCCCTGACTCAAGCACAGCTAGTTTAAGGCAGAGATTTAGGACCTTTTTAAAAAATTTCTATATCCCCAGGGGCATTCATAGTGTTGTGCTACCATTACCGTGCAAATGTTAGGAGGCACCCAATAAGTATCTGTTGAATGAATGAACCAACTACTTGTGCAGGACTGTATTTTCAGAAACTCCATAAAACTCAAATCCTTAAATTACATGTGTAATCTTATTCTCATTTTATGAGGTAGGACACAGGGAGACTAGGTAAACTGTCTGCAGGAACTAAGGTCCGAATGGGATTAAAAAAGTGGGGTCTGTGTGACCTCACTGGCTCAAGTTAATCATTGTATTTTATGGCCCTTTATGTATGCCTGTGTATATATGTATATATATATACACACACATACATACACATATTTTCATAAACACTAAATATAGCTAAAAATTGTATAGTATAAGAATCTGTTACTTTACCACATGGTAATGTCATAACCCTTGAGTTATGATCTGACATATAATTTGAATATATTACCCAAATTTATGTGTCTAATTCTAAAGAGAAACCAACCAAATAAAATACACCTAGTATATCCACAAATCATGTCAAGAACAATGGTTGAAGAAATTAGAATTATTTAGCCCAACTATGGGTAAGGGTGGAGGGGCACAAAGGCATGACAAAGGTAGAATAAGACCACAGACTTCTGCATTAGATAATTGCCCTCTTTATTAGCAGTGTCACCTTGGGTAAGTCACCATAAGCTTTGTTTATTCACCTGCAAAATGGGGATAACAAAAATACCTACCACCTAGCATCTAGCCTAAAGTAATGATAAGGATTAAACTAACAAATACATTTAACACAGTACTGGGCACACATTAAGTCAAAGTTTTGTTGCTATTAATGATCAATCTTTAAATATTAAAAAGTCTTAAAGAGTATGTGTGTGGAGGAGGAGGTGAATTACTACTATTGAAAGACACGGTTACTGCTGCAAATGTATTATATTTGAGCATGGGGGGAAAGTCCCCAAGACATAGAAATGGGTGTGAGGCAAACTGCTGCTTATAGTCTAACTCTGATTAACAAAGAATTATCGGTTTCACTAGGACTATTTATATCTTCATGACTCCTTTGCTTGGCACCCAAAGTCATCCAAGTAAAAGGGATAGCATGAGATATTAGAAAAAGTAACTAGTATCCAGATAAGAATTCTAGTCCTACCATTGATCCTAACTAGTAGTGTGATGGGGGATAAGCCATAGGAATAGGAGGAAAAGAATAAAACAGTTTATTAGCTGATTGGTATCCAAACTTCCAACATTTATTTTACCCTGTTTAAACTGGGGTTGAGGGTGGTGGCAGGTGGTGCTGGGGATTGAACACAGGACTTGCGTATGCTAGGCCACGGCTCTATCACTGCTACAGCCCTCCATTCTAAGATTTATTTCAGAAATGCACTTTCTCATGAAATAATGAAGGTTTTTCTTTAAAAAAGCAATTATAGTACTAAATTAGAAATTTATTTGGAGTCTTTCAATCTATGCTTTAAAATCCCTGCCATTTGGAGCCAAATGGTAATCTAATCATTTATCATTTAGAGTTATCTTCCTATATGACTAGTGATTACAGCTGAATCACTAGTCATATAGTACTACTGTGAAGTAGCTTTCACAGAGAAAGGCAGTGGAGAGCAATGGTGTGCACTGGGTACTGTAGAACCCGAGTGCCTAGATTCCACAACAGCTGGCTCACTATGGAAGCTGGCTGATTTCTAGAAGGAAACTAAGGTCAAGAAGGCTTATCTGTGATTACAATAGTACCTATTATTTCACAGGATTAAGACTTAACACAACGACTAACTCTCTATATAAATTTACAATCATGATCAAGTCTTGACACAAACTTCAAGGAACTATTAAACAAAAAAAGCTAAAGCAATGTTGGGCTATTTCAAGATGATACAATTTTTTTTTTTTTTTTTCCTATGAGGAAGAAAAACCAATTGTAGGGGCACTTATTCTAGAAAAGATATTTTACAAAATTGCCTCATTTTCCAATATGGTCACTAGTTTTGTTGACAACAAAAACAGTGTGCTTTCTCTCTTTTAAAAATTCTTTATTCAGAGAAATATTTTAAAGTTTAAAGAGGACTTCCTCCTTACTTTTGACATTTTCTAAATTATAAAATAGTGCATGTATATTTTAACAAGTGAAACAAGACTAAGACTATAATAAAGTCAAAGCTAATTCTCTCTTCCAGTATCTATTTCTAATCCCAGACCCTACAAGAATCAAGATCAACACTACAAAACTTTTTACAAATTCATTTATTTTTCCTTTAAAAAATTACTACAAATATGATACTCAAAAGCTTACCTCCAGGTATATTGATGGTGGATTATGCTCCCCACCGAATTTGTCCAGTAGGGCCTCTATATGTTCCTGTGTCAACTTAATCATTTGTTTGATATTCCACACCTAAAAAAAATATATATATTTTAAAAGAATAAAGATAAATAAAGATCATTTAGTATATCCCAGGCCCTCCATCAGAAAGGTAAATGTAAATGTTTAGGGTTGGTATGTAACCTTTAATGTTCCCTTTTGACTCATGTAGAAAACAAATACAATGTATATAAAACATACAAATACACATAAATATTATATAAAACATTTTGACATTTTTCCCACTAAATAACAATGCCTCAAAATTCTTCCCACATTAGTA
Source organism: Marmota marmota marmota (assembly GCF_001458135.2). NCBI lineage: Eukaryota > Metazoa > Chordata > Mammalia > Rodentia > Sciuridae > Marmota > Marmota marmota. The sequence goes on along the minus strand of NW_026000164.1, from coordinate 10,817,034 downwards.
CACCTCTATTTTACTCCTCCTTAATGGCCGAATAAATGTTCATTTTATAATCTTTCTATATTCTAATTTCAATGATCTCCACACTTCAATGGTAACCAGGGGTGAGGTGAACACGATAATTTTAAGAAAATCAATTTCCAGATCCTCAGTTTCCCTCTGTACTGTACTCTCCTTAACTGATTTGCTTAAGGACTAATTCTGGGATGGGGATGTAATTCAGTGACACTGGTGGCCTAGTATGCATGAGGCGCTGAGTTCCATTCCCAGAACTGCAAAAACAAAACAAAACAAAACACACACACTAACCGCCTCCTTCAAAACACAAACCAATGGGCTAGGGATGTGGCTCAAGTGGTAGCGCGCTCGCCTGGCATGCGCGGGGCACTGGGTTCGATCCTCAGCACCACATACAAATAAAATAAAGATGTTGTGTCCACTGAAAACTAAAACAAAATTACATCTTAAAAAACAAAAAAACACAAAAAAAGCAGAACTAGTTCTTCTTGCCCACCTCCCCTATTAAAATCATCATTTAAAAGAAAGGTAAAGTTCTTATCCACCTCAAATACTGCTAAAATGCACTACTCTGAGATGTAAAAACTCCAAAGTATCTCATAAATAGATCATTAAAAGAGGGGAAATTGAAAAGGGGGAAAAGATAAAAATTAAGGGAAACACCTGTTTTATCAATGAAATGGATTTCTGTAAGGTCCCAAGTCTTATTCATTATCTAGCCATTCAGCACAGAATTCAGAAGTCTAAGTAGTTATAACAAAGGCACATATTAACATATTTTTGGGGGTTGGTGGTGGGGGTACTGGGGAATGAACTCAGGGGCACTCAACTATTGAGCCACATTCCCAGCCCTATTTTATATTTTATTTTGAGACAGGGTCTCACTGAGTTGCTTAGTGCCCTTGCAATCCTCCTGTCTCAGCCTCCTGAGCCGCTGGGATTACAAGTGTGCGCCACTGTGCCCGGCAACACATTTGTTTTAAGATAACATAAAAGGGTCAGAACTTTTTTCTTGATGAACGATGTTGTCCAATTTATCTAGTTTCACAGAGAGAACTGGCTTGCAAATTATGTGGCAGTCTTATGTATAAACCAAACATTTCAATCTGAAGTTTTTAAGGTGACCCAAAAGTGTATTTAACATTATAAATGCAATACTCAGTAGAAATTATGGCCTTTTAAACTATTAAAGTTATAATGAAAAGATGTGATGCCAGGAGAGACGGTGTGCACCTGCAGTCTCAACTACTCAGGAGGCTGAGGCAGGAGGATCACTTGAGCCCAGGAATTTGAGGCCAGCCCAGGCAATATATTGAGACCTCATTTAAAATTAAAAAAGTACTATACCTAAAAAAAGAATAAATAAATAAATATTTAAAAAAAATTTTTAAAAGTACAAACGGAAATAAATGAGTAGAGGGTTTAAAAATCCTTTAATAATTAATAATTCCCATACTAGAGTACATTTATGTTATTCCATTTTTATCAACCTCAATGCTTCAATGAATAGTTCTGAACTGCCTTTCTGGGCAAAGATGCAAGTCTTCAATATTTAGGTAAAGGATTCATGGATAGAAGGGTTTTTTTTTCCCCTCCTTCCTATTTCTTCTCTACTCCCACCCTCCCTTTCTTCCTTTTTCAGTCCTGGGAATTGAACACAGGTCCTCACACAGGTTAAGCAAGCATTCCAACGCTGAGCCACAACCCCTACCCCATATATTTAAAATTTTAATAAATATGCCAAATGTCTCTCAAAAGAAGAAATGTCAAAAGCTATACTCCTATTTACATGGTATGAGCCCTCCCCTTTTCTCCACAAACCTTACCAACATTAGGCATTAACAAACTTTCTAAAAGGGACATAAGGAGTTTGGGTTGTTTTAATTTGCATTTTCTAGAAAGTTGGGTGTTACTGGCCACCCGTGTTGTTAGAAAATTCTCTATATTGTACTCCCCTTTGTTCTACAGGGTTGTTTTTTCTTGTTGGTTAATTTCTTATCTATAGATACTCTTTATTCTGGATGGTAATCCTTATTTTTCTACAAATATTATAGTCTTTCAGTTGTTTTATATTTGGCCTTTTTTTTTTTTTAAAGAGAGAGAGAATTTTTTAATATTTATTTTTCAGTTCTAGGCAGACACAACATCTTTGTTTGTATGTGGCGCTGAGGATCGAACCCGGGCCACACGCATGCCAGGCGAGCGCGCTACCTCTTGAGCCACATCCCCAGCCCCTACATTTGGCCTTTTTTTTTTTTTTTTTTTTTGGTACCAGGGCTTGAGCTGAGAGCAGGGCTTAACCAATGAGCTATATCCCCATCACCTGTTTATTTTGAGATACATTCTTGCTAAATTACTGAATACCCTGCTAAATTGATGGGGTTGGCTTCGAATTTGCAATCTGCCTTGGCCTCCTGAGTTGCTGGAATAATAGGCATGTGCCACTGTGCCTGGCTTCACTTTGTTCCTTTTAACAAAATGATTCAAATGCACATCAAAGCTTGAGAAGTGATGACAGAAGTTTTAAATTTTTTCTATTGTTAGATATTATAACATTTTATTTTATGATGACTTTGTTAATTTATTTCCCAAAAGGGCAAATTAGATGTCTTCTTTTCTCTAGCTATGCTTATTTCCTAGGCAATGTCATCTAATCTTGTGACTTTATACGTCTACTATGAACATATTTAGTCCAAATTTTAACATCCAGCTCTGTCTTCTCTCAACTCTTTCCAACTGCCTACAGAACATCTCTACTAGAATAACTAATAGACACCTCAAACTTAGCATGTTCAAAACCTAAATTCTGATCTTTTCACCAACCAAAACTGGGGTTTTTTTTTAGTTATTTTTTTACTCATAAAATGACAAACTTCATTTCTTTGAGTTGCTAAAACCATCCTTGACTCTCATTTTCAAAACTGACATCTAATCCATCTCCAAATCAAAAGATATATTCACTTTCTCTACCATTACCACCTTAGTCTAAGTCACTATAATTTCTCTTAATTTACAGCCAATTGTCTCTGAAGGTCACTCTATTTCATGTTTAGAATGAAATAGTAGGTAATCTTTTTAATTTTCACTTTTAAAATATATTTTAACTTACACATAGTACAATACTTATGGGATACATATTTATGGGGTATAGTGTGACATTTTAATACATGTACATAATGTTCAATGATTACATTAGAATGACTGGTATATCTATCACCTCGGACATATATCACTGCTTTATTTTGAGAACATTCAAAATTCTATTGGTTTTTCTGAAATAGTAAGTTAATTATTGTCATAGTTAGCCTATGTGCCATAGAACTTCATTAAGCTTAATCCTCCTATCCAATTGTACCCACATATTCACTAGCCATCCTCTCTTTATCCCTACTCCCCCATGCTCTTCCCATTACTCTATTCTTTACTCCTTTCAGAGCAATTTTTAGATCCTATCTGTGAGGATGTGTGATATTTGGTTTTCTGTGCCTGATTTATTTAACATAATGTTCTCCAGTGCCATTCATGTTGCTGCCAACGACAGAATTTTGTTATTTTTTATGGCTTAATAATATTCCACTGTGTACACCCCAAACTACAACTACAGATCACCTGTCAATCTTTTGCTCAAAATGCTCCAATAGTTTCCCAAGTAAAAATCACCAACGCCTTTATAGAAGTCTAGAAGGTATTACATGATCTGGCCCTCTGCTACTTGTTTATCCTGATCTTTTACTGTTTTCCCCTTCTTCCTTTGACTAAATCTCACTTGGTCTTTTAAACATGCCAAGTATAATTCCAATGCAAGAATATGCAAGTACTAAATCTGGAGTACTCTTTCCCTAAGATTTCTTTTTACATGGTTTGTGAGCATACCAAGTTCATTCATCTCTTTATTCCAGTGTCACCTTATCAGAAGGGCAGCAGTTTTTGTCTTGTTTTGTTTTCTGATATACTCCCAGCACCTAGAACAGTGCTTAGCATATTGTAAACACTCAAATATATATGCTAAGAAAAATGAATACTCAGTTTAGATCTTCCCTCTATGTAAGTTCACTGACAATCTAGGCAAAAATGCTTTGTGAGTCAGGATTTTATATCTTTTACTTGATTACATTTTTCAGGTTTATTTAGCTAATTGAAGATCAGAAATATGGTTATTCATCTTTTCGTGCCCTCATCACTTGATGTCTTAGTCATAACAGAGATTCAATTAAAACAAAACATTGAAGCTATTTTTAGAACAGGGTATAAAGAATAAAAATTAATCCCAGTTCAGTGGTTCTTCACTTTGCCCAGTAAATTCAGGAGTGTATTATACACAGTCTTCCCCCTCCCCCAAAAGTTTTTTACCTAGAACACATTTTCACTTGGCATTAACAACTGCTTCCCTAATGTATGGGAAAGAGAAAGGGAAAAAAATAATTAGGTGGGGGAGGAATGAACATGGGGGAAATGAAGAGACTGAGCTAATCATGTACTTTTCTTTCTAGGAACCAGAAAATAAGACTGTTTTGGGAGGGCAAGGTAGGGCCATACCATGAGAGTTGGAAGTTGCGTTTTTTTTTTGTTTTTATTTTTTAATATTTAGTATTCAGTTTTAGTTGGACACAATATCTTTATTTTATTTTTATGTGGTGCTGAGAATCGAACCCAGTGCTTCATGCGTGCCAGGCGAGCACTCTACCATTTGAGCCACAACCCCAGACCAGAAGTTGCATTTCTTATTTTTGCAAAAGAAAGTAATTTTATATCCAAACAATGGAGAAAAACTATAATGATCCTAGTTGAAAGTAGGAATGATGAGTTTGGGAGAAAAATTATTTCAATTTCCCAGAAGAGTAAGAGAAAGAACTTTGAAGATTCTTACAAAATGAAGTACATTAAAAAGTAAAGTAAGGTATTTGTAAAGCTAACAATAGCTACATAGTTTGGACTTACATGACTTCTAGGAAAAAGATGAGTATCTGTTAAAATGATCCTAAAAGTGAATGAAAAAAATTTTAAAGCTTTGAGAAAGTACCTTGATCTCTTTGGTAGGCGGCAATTAAAACCAGGCAAGTTTAATTAACAAATGATCATTTCTAATGGCTTCACAACTGGCAATATCCCTCTCTATAAAAAGACTAAGGCAAAGGAGCTAGGATCTGTAATCCCAGTGACTTGGGAGGCTAAGGCAGGCAGGAGGATCACAAGTTTGAGGCCAGCCTCAGTAATTTAGTGACACCCCTGCAACTCAGCAAGATCCTATCTTAAAAAGAAAAGAAAAAGGACTGATGGACTCGGGGTATGGCTCGGGTTTAAAAAAAAAAAAAAAAAAGAAGAAATTTTTTTAAAACTTTGCTCAGAAAATGATTATGTTAAAACATAAATGCAGATAAACTGATATGGAATACATTGAATGGTTGCTACAGCACAATAAAACTATAGCCACTGGCTCTTCTCATCTCTATAAAAAGGTATCAAGTTCAGATTATGATGACTGGCTTCTATCCAACTTTGAAAGAAAATATAATTGTGATTGTGTGTGTGTGCGTGTGTGTGTGTGTATATATGAAAAATTCTTAAATTCATTTTATGAAGCTAGCCAAACACAGATGTCAAAACTCTGGACAAAGACTAGTGGAAAAAAATAAAGCCACAAAATAATACAATCTATGGAGTAAAAAAGCTCTTAAATATAATCTTTGGATTATATTTAAGATACAGAGATAAAGAGATATAGATATAAAAATATCTACATATGTAAATTGCAAGGATAGTTAACTAGTTGGGAATAACATAATACTTAATAGGTCAAAGGGGAAAATCACATGACCATTGTAATAACCAAGACACAGAGACCTAAAATGGAAAAAAAAAAATGTTGGAAGAATCATGGTACTGAAATCAAGGAGGTCAGGGCATCAATGGGGGCGATGGTGCAAGGGTGGGATCAGAATAATCCTGAAAAACAGAAAAGGAATATAATCAGCTTGGCAAAGAAACTAAAGCTAATAAACTGCAGATCAAAACATGATGAAATTTCTACTGAAATAATTCTAGAAGAACCTCTCCAAGTTTAAAGACAACAAATATGAAAGAAGGAAAAAATTACAAAGACTTGAATTTTTGAGTTGGGGTGGTAGTATATACCTGAAATCCCAGCTTTTCAGGAAGCTGAGAACAGGAGGACTGCAAAACTGAGGCCAGCCTGAACAGTTTAGGGAGACCTTGCCTCAAGATTAAAAAAATAAAAAAATTTTTTAAAGACTGGGGATGTAGCTCAGTGGTAGAGCACTTGCCTACCATGTGTAAGACCCTGGGCTCAATACTGGGTACTCTCCCAGTACCCAAATGACTTGAATCTTGAATCATATAGTTATTAAAATAAAAACCTCAGGTGAGGTAAAAAGATAGAATTGAAGAATGATTTTGAAAAAATTAGCCAAAAGCCAGAGATAAATGGATTGCAGATACAAATAGTACTAGTCGGCTGGGGTTGTGTCTCAGAGGTAGAGTACTCTCCTAGCACATGCAAAGCCCTGAGTTCAATTCTCAGCACCACATAAAAATAAATAACATAAAGGTATTGTGTCCAACTAAAACTAAAAAATATTTTAAAAAGAATATTTTCCAAACCAGTTAATAATTAAAAATACTGAGATTATGGGCTGAGGTTGTGGCTCAGCGGTAAAGTGCTCGTCTAGCACCTGCGAGGCCCTGGGTTCTATCCTCAGAACTACATAAAATCAACTTAATGAAAGAGGTGAAAGATCTATACAATGAAAACTACAGAACCCTAAAGAAAGAAATCAAAGAAGACCTTAGAAGATGGAAAGATCTCCCTTGCTCTTGTTTAGGCAGAATTAATATTATCAAAATGACCATACTACCAAAAAACACTACACAGATTTAATGCAATTCTGATCAAAATCCCAATGGCATTCCTCATAGAAATAGAAAAAGCAGTCATGAAACTCATCTGGAAAAATAAGAGACCCAGAATAGCTAAATCAATCCTTAGCAGGAAGAGTGAAGAAGGTGGCATCACTATACCAGACCTTAAACTATACTATAGAGCAAAAGTAATAAAAACAGCATGGTATTGGCACCAAAACAGACTGGTAGACCAATGGTATGGAATAGAGGACACAGAGACTAACCTACAAAATTACAATTATCTTATATTAGACAAAGGTGCCAAAAACATGCACTGGAGAAAAGAGAGCCTCTTCAACAAATGGTGCTCGGAAAATTGGAAACCCATATGCAACAAAATGAAATTAAACCCCTATCTCTCACCATGCACAAAACTCAACTCAAAGTGGATCAAGGACCTAGGAATTAAATCAGAGACCCTGTGTCTAATAGAAGAAAAAGTAGGCCCTAACCTCCATCATGTCAGATTAGGTCCAACTTCCTTAATAAGATTCCTATAGCACAAGAATTAAAACCAAGAATCAATAAATGGGATGTACTCAAACTAAAAAGTTTCTTCTCAGCAAAAGAATCTGTGAGGTAAATAGAGAGCCTACATCTTGGGAGCAAATCTTTACCCTTCACACATCAGATTGAGCTCTAATCTCTAGGGTATAGAAAGAACTCAAAAAGCTAAACATCAAAAAACAAATAACCCAATCAATAAATGGGCCAAGGGCCTGAATAGACACTTTTCAGAAGAGGATATATAATCAATCAACAAATATATGAAAAAATGTTCATCATCGCTAGCAGTCAGAGAAATGCAAATCAAAACTACTCTAAGATTTCATCTCACTCCAGTCAGAATGGCAGCTATTATGAAGACAAACAACAAGTGTTGGTGAGGATGTGGGGGAAAAGGTACACTCATACATTGCTGGTGGGACTGCAAATTGGTGCAAACAATCTAGAAAGCAGTATGGAGATTCCTTGGCAAACTGGGAATGGAACCACCATTTGACCCAGCTATCCCTCTCCTTGGTTTATACCCAAAGGACTTAAAAACAGCATACTACAGGGACACAGCCACATCAATGTTTATAGCAGCACAATTCACAATAGCTAACCTGTGGAACCAACCTAGATGCCCTTCAGTAGATGAATGGATTAAAAAAAATGTGCATATATACACAATGGAATATTATTTAGCTATTAAAGAATAAAATCATGGCATTTGCAGGTAAATGGATGAAGTGGGAAAAGAAAATGCTAAGTGAAGTTAGCCAATCCCAAAAAACCAAATGTTGGTTTTCTCTGATATAAGGAGGCTAATACATAGTGGGGTAGGGAGGGGGAACATAGGAGGAATAGACAAACTCTAGATAGGGAAGAGGAATTGGAGGGTAAGGGAGGGGGCATGGGGTTAGAAATGATGGTGGAATGTGATGAACATCATTATCCAAAGTAAATGTATGAAGACACAAATTGATATGAATATATTTTGTATACAACCAGAGATATGAAAAATTATGCTCTATATGTGTAATATGAATTGTCATGCATTCCGCTGTCATATAAAAATTAATAAAAATATTTAAAAAATAATAAAATAAATGTATTGTGTCCAACTACAACTAAAAATAAATATTAAAATAAAAAAAAAACTGAGATTAAAGGAGTACACTAAAAACCTGGTCATGAGAGATAAAGCGAACTCCAAAAACAACACAAGGTTGAGGTGAAAGAGCAGAAAAGTTCTCAAAGTCAACCAAAGAAAAAAGAAAAACAAGTTAGACTGATGGCTTCTCAACAACAGTAAAAGAAGCAGGAAGATAATGAGACAGCTTTAAGATGCAAAAATATCTGGAATTTTGCAGATGTGATTAGATCAAGGAACTTGCAATAGGGGATTATCTTGGATCATATGGGTGGGCCCTACCACATAACCACAAATGTCCTTATAAAAGGGAACTAAAAGGAAATTTTATTACAGAGAATCATGCAATATGAAGACCAAACAGAGATTTAAAGATGGTATATGCTGGCCTTGAAGATGGGACCACGAGCCAAGAAATACATAAAATGCATCTCTGAGGCTAGAAAAGGGAAGTGATTAGATTCTTCCCTAGAGCCTCAAGAGGGAGTGCAGCCTTGCTGACACCTTGCTTTTGGTCTAATGAAATCCATTCAGTATTTCTAACCTGCAGAACTTTAAGAGAATAAATCTACAGTGTAATGAAAGACCAACTTTGTGTTATTTTGTTATAGCAGTTACTATAATCCTACAGACTAATAAAGATGAGGGCAAACCTAAATAAGCAAACTATATAAAAAACAACACAATGGTGACAACAATTAATGGGGAAAGGGTAAACATTAAAGCATTCTAAGATCTATTATTCTTCAAAAAGAGGAATCCTGGAACATTTTGTTGTGCCAGACAGATGTCAAAATAATATAGAAGCTTACTTGATGAGATTCCTACTTGCCAAATTTGGGAGTTTTCCAGCAAAAACAAAAAGGAATGTCACTGACCCTAACAGACTATACATAAACAAAACAAAACCCTCAGGGATCCACAAATGCTGGGGTGGGGTGGTGGGGTGGTGGGGTGGTAATGGTGGTGGTGGGTTACCACCACATTTACTTATAACCTTAGTAATCTTAACATTAAAGGAAAAGAACTATGCATTCATGCTGCCTTTTTAGAAAAAATGATATAACTGATTCAAGGAAGGACCAAAGGATGCTAAAACCATTAAGTGAAAAATTGGTGGGGATATTCACATAGTAAAAAAGTATTTCCCCAGAGATTAAAGACAAAGGGGAAAACAAACCTTACAAGGAGACTGGCTTAGAACAATTAATAGTTAAGACAGCCAGACAAAAATCGTTTGCTGTGATGCAACATAAATGATATCACCCTAGAAGTATATTTGCAGACCATTTAAATAGAATCTAATCAAGCTTTTATAGTTAGTTTCTAATTTAAAAGAAATATGGAGAATACAGAAATATGCTAAAAACACTATAACGAAATAATCGGACAAATACAGAATGTAGAACATTTACTTGCTCTTTAAAAGTCAAAAACCTTACAATTAGACAAATACAAAATGTGGGACTGCAGGACAACTGTGTTAGAATCTTTAATAAATCATGGCATGGGGAAACCAAACAGCACATGCAATGCCCTGAGCACAAGCCTCTGTATAAACCAACAAAGAATGGAAAACAGTAATTACTAAAAGATAACAAGTAACTTTGTGCATGCATAAAGAGTAGACCTTAGTATAGGAATGGAGGATGGCTTTAAAGGTCATTCTGGAGATGACAACTTCAAAAATTTGAACCTGTACTAGATGTAAAATTACCGAACTGTTAATTTTCCTAGATATGATGATATTATGGATAGATGAAGAAATTTCCTCTCTCTTAGGAGACACGAACATGGCAAAATATTAAATATAACAATCATTACAATGGTGTAGGTAATGTTTTTATGAGCGTTCACTGCACTTTATTACAGTTTTGAGTTTTTCCCCAAACCTTTTATTTAGCCTTTAATGTTGAGTAGTGATCTTTTCTCCACAATAATGCCTTTTCTCTCTCTCTCTCTTTTTTTTTTTGAGAGAGAGAGAGAGAGAGAGAGAGAGAGAGAATTTTTTTTAATGTTTATTTTTTAGTTTTTAGCGGACACAACATCTTTCTTTGTATGTGGTACTGAGGATCGAACCCAGGCCGCACGCATCCCAGGCGAGCGCGCTACCACTTGAGCCACATCTCCAGCCCCATGCCTTTTCTCTTAATGTCTAATTGATCTGATACTAATCTGCATATACTTAAAAGAGTTTTAAACCCCTATTTGCCTGATATGTATTTTCTCATCCTTTTATTTTCATCTACTGTGTGTGTCTCTTATATATGGATCATAACTAGACTTTTTACTAATCAAATTCACCTACATTTTTATAGTTCATTTATTTCTACCATTTTATTATGTGCTTTTTCTTGCTTTTCTGACTTCTATTGAATTGATCAAGTTTTGGTATTCTTTCTCTTACATCTACATAGTGGCCACACATTCTAGGGCATAAAGCAAGTTTCATAAATATTTTAAAAAACTGATATCAGGCAGATAATATTCTCATAGAATTAATTTAGAAATCATTAACAAAATTTGAATATACTTTTTAAAAACATCAACATTAATCCATAAAAAATTCTTAGAATATTAGAAGTAGGGATCTTATAAATTAAAAAAGGAAATATCTACAAGAAACAGAAAAACATCACAGTTAATAATCAGAAATAAGATAAAGGTGCCTTTGCTATTGTAGACAAGAGAGATTAAAGCTCATGGCATGGGACAAGATATAAAAATAGGTGTAAAAATAAGAATGGAAGAGACAAAAATTATTTGTAGGATATATGCAACTATTATGGTTTGGATGTAAGGTGTCCCCCAAAAGCTCATGTGTGAGACAAGACAAGATGATTTGGAGGAGAAATGATTGGGTTATAGCCTTAACCTAACCAGTGAACTGAATGGTAACTGGAGATAGCGGGGTTTGGCTGGAAGGAGTGGTTTACTGGGGGCGTGGCTATGGGGTATATACTTTGTATCTGAAGACTAGAGTTGGGCTCTCAGCTTCCTAATCAACATGTGAGCTACTTCCCTCTGCCACACCCTTCCACCCTGATCTTTCTGACTCACCTCAAGCCCTGAGGAATGGAGCTGGCCTTCTATGGACTAAGACATCTGAAACCATGAGCCCTCAAATAAACTTTTCAGGTCAGATTCAGCAGCAAAAAAGTTGACTGAAACAGAAATCTACAGAAAAACCCAAGAAATTCTATAATCAATTGGGACTAATAACTATAAAAACTAATAGAAAAGATTAGTTAGGTTGTTGGCTATAAGATCAAGGACACAAGTACTCTAATGCATCAGCCAAAGAAATTTTAAAAGGAGATACTTTTCATGACAGCAACAGAAACTATAAAAATCCAGGGGGGGGGGAACTTATCAAAAAAATTGCCAAGACTTCTGTGGTAGAAGCAACAAAATAACAATAATGTGAATCAAAGACTACTCAGAAGAGACAAAGTCAGATGATTCTAGAGATTAATTTCCTCCCTCTTTTGGGATCCTATCAAGAAGCTGGCTCAGCAAGTCTGTTTGCTTAATAGAAGAAAAAGACTGACGATAATCACAGAACTCAGGATGGAAGCTTCCCCTTTCTAATAAAGCCATCTGATAAACCTCAAAGCCCCAAATATTACATAGGAGTCCTTTACACGGAACATTCATTCTGGTTATGTTTGGCCTAAGCACATATCATTATGGGGATAGCAGATCTCAGGAGATTGTGTATGTCCTGGTACACCTTCATTTCTCTCCACTAAACAACAACATCATCATCAACAGTACCATCACCATCACTATCATTATTGGTGGTACTGGGATTTAATGCAGGGCCTTGTATAGGCTGCGAGTGTTCTACCACTGAGCTATACTTCCAGCCTCTTACTAAATCTTACTTCACATTTACACCAAATGACAAGCAGGGGCACACATGTCCCCCTTCACTTGGTGAAGACCTAAGTAATTGTTCCTTACGGAAAGATTCAATATCACACTGTTGTCAACTTTCCTCAAATGAATTTAGTGCAATACAATAAACATACAATGTGCTTTATCAGTGTCTGTAGTTTTTAAAACTTGCTTACAAAAATATAAAGCAAATATATAAAATACATGATTGAAGAAAGCTGAGTAATGGGTACATGGTATATTATTCTCTATACTTTTCTCTATATACTTGAAAAAAGGAGGACAGGAGGAAGAGATAGAGGGAGGGAGTTGAGGTGGTAAGCTAATTAAGCTCCTTCCAGAAATAATACTAAATCTGTCCCTTCTTTTATATTTTAGGTGGCCCTAAACATGCCTGCTACAATCCTTGCACCTAGAGGAAAGGCAATCAATGAGTATAACACTTGTAGAGAAACCATAGTCAGATCTCCCATTTAGAAAAGAAGCCCAGAAATACGTAACTACAAAGTTCTCTATTGCAATTAACTTAATTGTTTATTTGTGAATGTTAACAGGCAAGAGTCAAGACACTGAAAATCTAACAGATCAAAGATCATCATAAGTAAACAGAATAACTGGGCAAAGAGAAAAAAATTGTTATTGAAAAAATATTTTATAATAATAAGCAATAAATAATAAAATGAGTATTGATGTAGATTATGGCAATGACTTATTATATGAAGAAACTTCCCAGTCAACAGAGAGCACAGAGAGCAAAAGAAAGGGGAAGAGAAAAGAGATGGATGATAACAAAGAAAGTTGAAGACATGTTAAGAATACACGTGGAGGACTGGGGTTGTAGTTCAGTGTTAGAGTGCTTGCCTTGCATGTATGAGGCACTGGGTTCAATTCTTAGCATCACATAAAGATAAAATAAAAGTATTATGTCCATCTACAACTAAAAAAAATTAAAAAAGAAAAAGGAGGCTCAAAATCTATTTAGTAAGATTTCTAAATAAAGCAAATAGAAGAAATAAAGGTGATACTAAAAGTATTTGGGGCTAAAGAAAAATACCTCTATTCTGACTAAAGAAAAGAGTTCAATAAGGAGTAAGTAGAGACTTATGTATAAGGAGTTAAAAAGACTACGTATCAGGATAAACCCTAGTTTCCATGATTAACTTTCAGAAGTTCAAAACCGAAAGAAACCACCCCCCCAAAAGCTTCCTATAAAATCCTTAGAATTAGGGCTGGGGTTGTAGCTCAGTGGTAGAGCACTGGCCTCAAACACGTGAGGCACTGGGTTCAATTCCCAGCACCACATATAAATAATGAATAAAATAAAGGTCTATCAACTAAAAAAAAAAATCCTTACAATTAACTTGTCATCAGACTTTCCTTCAGCAACATGAAAGACAATTTAGTCAGAGATTACTTGTTGACTCAGGTTAGGAGGGTTAGAATGGGGATTGGTAGTAAGTCCAGGGATTTCTTTTGGGAATGATAAAAAAACATTCTACAATGGATTTTGGTGACAGTCACACAACTCTGAATATATTAAAAGGCTAAATCACATGACATGTGAATTATATCTCAATAAATCTGTTTTTAAAAAGACAAAGGCCATCAGGAGGTGTAGCTAAGTGATAAGCACTAGTATGTGCAAGACCCTGGCACTACCAAAAAAAAAAAAAAAAAAAAAAAAAAGAGCCACCCCCCCAATCAATGCCCTCACTGTCTTAACCAAAAAATGATTTTGAATGTGAAAATTTTATATCCAAGCAAACTACCAATCACACAAGACAGCAAATGACAACTTTTAGACATGTAACATCTCAGGATGTAGCTTAGTGGGAATCACAGACCTGAGAACATTTCTAATTTTTATCCTAGCAATTCTACTTCTAGAAATTTTACCAATCAACCATAAGGTTGAGGGATAGAGTAGGTTGCTAGTTTCAGAACGGATAAAGATAAAGCAATAATTCACTAGGTAAAAAGAACACTAAAAAAGCACTCTTTTTACATACATATAAGCACAAAACTGATGTGAATAAATTCGTCCAAAAATGAAAACACAGACTACACAAAAAAGCCACATTACAAAGTAGAAAGTTAAAGACAGTGATTAAAGCTATAGAATGTATGGTAAACAAAAGGAGAGGGGTCATAAGAGGGGGATCAGAAAATCAGATGAGAGACCAGGTAATGAATGACCTTGAAAGCAATAATAAGCAGTTTGAATTTTATTCTAAATGCAGTTTCAAAAGCAGATTTGTATAACGTAATCTGATTTGTAGTTTATTTTTATTATTAACGATTATTATCCCCATTTTACGATGGAGAATATTGTGGTACAAAGGTGTTAAGTATCTTGCTCAAGGCCACACAGCTGGTAAATGGTGGCATCAGGATTTCATTCTAAACAATAAAAATCCAAGGCAGAATATATATTATGGTATCTCTAATCACTTTAGAGGAGAATGGATTATAAATGGGGCAAGAGTAAATGCAGGGAAGACCAGCTGAGACTGACTCGAATCTGAGATATACTTTAAAGGTAGGAAAAAAAAAAAAAAAGGGCCCACCAGTACATTAGACGTGGGGTAGAGGTAAGAGAAAAAAAAAAAAAAAAGGAATCAAAGCTGACTCTAAAACTCTAGTGTGAGTTTTATATGTTGAGCTTATATGTATGTAAAAAGAGTCCAGGGGTGGACAGTGGTGCCACGAGGGAAGAAAGCAAGCATTGTGTTACCAACAGGAGAGGTTAATTAAATGACCAAGGAGGCAACTGCCTATGTGAATTCGGAACTCTGAGAAATGAGGCTAGAGACACATTTGGGTGTCACTGGCATATCAATAAGCACAGATTCAAGGGAGTATAGATGAAGCAGACTCAGCATAAGGGCCCACCAACATTTATAAGATGTGTGGAGACAAGAGACATCAAAAACAGCTGAGAAGAAACAGTCACTGAGGTAGGTGAAAACTATTGAGTGAAGAAAATTTCTTGGCTAAGAATGGGAAAAATGGGAACAGGAGATAGTGGCTATGAGACACTAGGAAGGATGTGGTCTCACATGTACATACATTTGCAAACAGATCAGGGCTGCAAGATAACAGCACACTTGTGACTGAAGGGAAAAATCCAGTAGAGTGGGAGAAAGTAATGTGGAAGAGAGACATTAACTACAGGGAAAAAGCTTTAGAGATGGCCGCAAGAGATGAAATCTGAGTCACAAGCAGAGGAATCAGACTGTCAGCAATGGTCTTTGATAACAAGTGAAATGAAGATAGAACATGAGGAACAAGCAGATAGATTTTTAGAACTGTTGGTGAAAAGATGATGGTAGCTGCATAATTTTTCAGGAGGTTTGAAATGAAGTCCACAGATGAGAGCGAGAGTTGTGGAAGGTCTGCAGGGAGTGGAAACACACTCTTCACAGGAGAAGTGAAGAAACAGCTGCACATTATGATGCCCTGTTGAGATTTTGGCATAAATTTAAAGCAGTACATTTAACTGCCTATGTGCAGGCAGAGAGGGTGGGTAGCTTGTATTTTGACAGTCCTATATAACGAAAGAGAAAAATTAAAGAGTCAAAGATATTAGTAATTTTTATAGTCTGAAATGTGGGCTGTGAAGAAAAAGTTTCACTTGAGAAGGGTGAAGAAGTGGGGCTGTAGTATGAGGCCAGAACATTCTTAAGGGTTAGAGAAGAAGTTGAGGATTTAGGAGTTTGTTGACTATATAGTTCTACAATTCCCTTGGCCAGCTAAAGGCTGAGAAATAAATGTAAGAAAGTGGAATTCATGAATACAATAAGTAGAAGATACCCTAACTTTAAATTCTGAAATCCAATTACAATGATCTAAAACTGAATAAAAAGGAACAAACTTTTTCCTAGAGCTGGGGACACTGCTCAGTGGTAAAGTGCTTGCCTTTCATGCCTACATTCTGGGTTCAATCCCAGGTTGTAGGGGGAAAAGCTCTTTTTTTTTTTTCCCCCCCTTTTTTCCTGGCTAATTAAGAGCAACTGAATTCTAAGTTTCAAGGATCCTAGAAGAATAAGAAAAGTACAAACTGGTAATGTCCATATTGTCATGAACTGTTCATATAGTCATTGATTAAATCTACCTATTTTTTAAAATTCAACAACTCACCAGTACTATTCAAAAGGGTCTTTATCTTTATTAAATGGATCAAATATTGTCACATACATAGAATTTAATTGAATGGAACTGTATTTGGAGAGGTTAAATGGAAGGAAAACATAGATACTTATCAAATGAAACAATAAAAGCAGCTCAAGTTCAGGACCAACTGCAAATACTTTTACACATCTTAGCAATGCATATTTCCTGCCTTTGGTAAAACTCCCTGTTATAATCTCTCATTGTAGCCTTCTTTCCCAAGTTATTCTTGCTGAGAGCCATAGCCAAGTAGGAATGACGCATGGCAATTTCCTTGTCAGCCTACCCAATGTTGCTTAGAGGGAGGACTCTCCATTGTGGAAATGGGCTTGCCTTGGACCCAGGTCATTTGCAGTGACATTGCATGAATGTTTGAGACAAAGCTTCTTAATGGAGTAAAAAAAAAAGGGGGGGTGCCTTTAGTTGAAGGGCAGCCATGTAAACTAACATTAAAGCGATTTAAACAAAATCTAAGCCTCGTTTAAAAGAGTGAAGCTGTAGGTGGGGAAAGGGGTATACTTAAAAAAAAATCCATGAAAATGGGAAGATAATAGGATAAAAGCAATTTGGAGAAAGAATATTAGAAATTTGAAGTGAAAAACTTTGAAGACAGAAGTACAGGAAGGTGAAAAAAAGACAGAAAAGATGTAGGAAGATAGAGAAGATGTAGGAAGACAAGAATTTTAAACCCACAAAATAGAAAGAAAAAAAAAAANAGACAAGAATTTTAAACCCACAAAAAAGAAAAAAAAAAAAAAAAAAACTAGGAGAAAAAAAGCAACTAAGGGTGAATGTACAAACCTTAGAAGAAAACTAGAAGATAGAAACAAGACAAAAAATGGTTAAAAATGTCAAATAAAGGTATTTCAGATAAAAAATACAAAAAGCTAAGACAACTATTAAATACAGACATTCAAGATAGAAAAAGATACAAGAGAGAAGTTTACAGTCAAATATTGGATAAAATAGAAGAACAAGGAGATTATTAGTAATTTTTTCAAAAAGCCCATCAACTTTAATTTCTGGTGGTGCAGAAATTAGAAGTCTCAGATGAGGGTGTTAAAATTCATAGACAAGAGCCAATTTAGAAAACGTTAAACTAAAAGGAAATTGGTTTAAAACCACATCAAAAAATTAAAAGGACTAAAGTCATTCTAAAAACTAAGGCAAAATGCTTTTGGAAGACTTGAATTTAAAAGGATCTTTAAATTTCCAAAGGATGCATATAGGATATTTTGGAACATCATCCCTGAAGAAAAATCAGTTAATGTTTTACTTAACAGGAATCCCATACAATCCACAGGGATAAGGCATAGTTAAAAGAGCTCATCAAACTATTAAAATGTACTTATTAAAGCAAAAAGAGGGAATTGGAAAGTGGTATATATCCCCCAAAGATAAACTTAAAATAACGCTTTTTACTCTAAACTTTTTAAATTTAAATTCATCAGGGCTTAGTGCTGCGGAAAGGCACATGTGTCCAAAAAATGTACATAAGCCCAAGGTACTTTGGAAAGATATTATAACAGGACAATGGAAATGTCCTGCCCCAGTGATTGTCTGGAGTCGGGGTTCTGTTTGTATGTTTCCACAGGGAGAACAGCAGCCGATTTGGATTCCACAGAGACTAACCAAAGCGATTTCTACAGACCAAAAAGAAGATGATTTGACTCAAATCCATAACAGCTGATATCCAGAGCTCCAGCTTGGCTATTCTTACATCTGCGACAGTGATTATTGCCTTTTCCCACATCATAAAGTTCTATTTTATTTTTTGAGCTCATACAAACCTAGGTTGATGTTTTTCTGATCAGTTTTATTTTTTGACTGTGGAGTTTTTAAACACTGCAATGGAGATTTCACCTGTGTAAAGCTACAAGGCCTTTACTATTGATTTATGTGTTGTACGTTTGTGTGCACTCTTATGTTTTGTGTTGTATGTCTGTATGTGCGTATGTCCATATTTCATATATGAGGAGCGCTCATGAAAAAATGGATCCGAATTTTTTTTTATTCACGTGATTTAAATGGTTTAATTTAAATTAGGTAAACAGCTGTTAAGAATTGTTTTTAAAGGAGGCTAACAGATCTGTTTGTTTACTTTCACCTTTCCTTTTCATTATATTTAATAATTCTGTTCAGGATAATGTAAATTGTTCAGAAAATTGTTTTCTTAGTACCTGTTGAAATGTTACATAATTTCTTTTTAGCATCATTGCCAGAATTCCTATATTCATCCCAGTGCCGGTGAAGACAAAGATAAAACCAAACTACGGCTTCTTTGATAGCTATCACAGTAAACTATATAAACTGATGCATCAATGAATAATAACTCAACAAGTAATGCTCAATCAAGGAGTCGATTTACTTTGGGAGGAAATGGACATATTGATAGATTCCTCCACTTTGAACTGCTTGCAGAACTTGCCTGGACTATGTATCACTTGTATGCATTGTGAACTATCTGTTGGTGCAGCGAATTGTGGTAGTGCTGGCATATCTTTGCTGATGGTGTCACCAGTGATGGCTTGGTGTCGTGGCATTTCTGTATCCTCCTCCCTTCTGCTAGTGATGGTCTAAAATTTGGGGACCAACAGAGGTGAGGCAAAGAACCTCACCCCCCCACTGGCACCAAGGCCAAATATGGGGGCCAACAGAGGTGAGGCAAAGAACCTCACCCCCCCCCACTGGTGCATAGGCCTATCCACAAGTATGGCTATATGCTGGACCAGTAGTCAGTGACGGGTATGATCCAATTGCAGTGGTATCAACCTAAGACAGGAGGCTGACGCCTAGAGGTCAGTTCATCCGATGACGGGTAAGAACCATATGTTGAATTGGACAACCTAACAGGCACGGTCCCTAAGCCACAATGCTTGTTGTTTAATTAATCAGAAGGGGGGAGATGCTGAGAGCCATAGCCAAGTAGGAATGACGCATGGCAATTTCCTTGTCAGCCTACCCAATGTTGCTTAGAGGGAGGACTCTCCATTGTGGAAATGGGCTTGCCTTGGACCCAGGTCATTTGCAACGACATTGCATGAATGTTTGAGAGTTTTGATTTGAAAGGTAACCTTGCTCAGGGATTAGGGCGGATCTGGGTTTAGGGAGGATCCTGCTGGGAATAGGGCATATTCTGCTGCCTCAGGCGCCCGCTCCTTGAGTTCCCATTGAGTTCTCGCCAGATTCAGAGAGTATTTGGAATGCAGAGCCCGGTGGAGGTGAATTTTCCCAGAACGTGACAGTTCGAGAATAAAGAGTTGATGTTTGAATCTACAAGGCTTTTGTGGTGGCTCGGTTATTTTGTGCCCAGCCAGACTGCGGCATATTCTTTTTTCCCAAACTCTGAGACACCATTCCAGAATATACCTTACTATTAAAAAATTTTATATCTGTGGGAAAACAATGTTAACAAGTAAATAACTGGGGCATAATAGTCAATTAGGACTGAGTTCTGTGAAGTTGAGATCTATCTACACCATGTTGATCACTATTTTATTCCTAGTTCCAAGGGATACTGCCTAGCATGAAGCAGGTAGTTTAAAAGTGCTGGCTACGTGAAAATATTCTTTTTTCTACAAAAATTCTATATTTTGATTAAGCTGAGAGGAAATTCATGAAATCATATTCAAGAGGATTCTACTTCAGTCACACATAAAAGTACTGTAATAGGCTACAGGTAAGCCAGAAAAGTAGAAGACACCTTAGTCAAGATGTTGTATTTGTTTTTTTCTCAATTAGGGTACCATGAGAAATTAAGTCTTAACATCCAAGGCAAGCAGCATGAATTACCTCTTCTCCATGCTTCTAGAATAGTATTTCTAGAACTCAAGAGCAACGGAGTTAAAAAAGTTATATTCAGCGGCTGAGGCTGTGGCTCAGTGGTAAAGAGCTTGCCTAGCATGTGTGAGGCACTGGGTTTGATTCTCAGCACCACCATTTTATTTTATTTTAAATGAATAAAATAAAGGTCTACCATCTAAAAAAATATTTTTTAAAAAGGTATATTCATTAGTTTTCCCTTTTTTTTGGTAAATACTAAAATAAAGAACAATGTTTTGTGAAGAACATTTCATAGTATTTAAATATGTTAAAGATAAAATATTACTATACATTGGACAGAAAAATAGCAACTGGATCTTTGACTTGCTTAATGTATTTTCCCCTCCCCCCCAAAAAATTCAGTTTTCAAAGATTTTACAAAGATTTTATCAATTTTTCCAAGATTCCTCCATTAATACAAGCTTTCTCCAGCTTGTGCCATATACTCTCTGTCATAATCTCTCACTGTTCTAGAGTGGGTGCTAGGAATATTACACAACTGATGATGTACCAATTTTACTGAAATGCTTACTTTGTACCATATACTTTGTCTATATGAATTCATTCAGCTCCTCCCAACAACTCAATGAAGTTTGGGATAATTATCCTGTTTCACAAATGTGTAAACAGGGAGCTAAAAAAAACTCGAACCATGTTAGACAATTTAGAATTGTACTTATATTGCACAGCCTATGAGCATTTATGAAAAGCAGATGAATAAATCATCATTAGGTATGCTGACCAAGAGAGCACACTAGACGTTTCACACTATGAAGGCAGGTTAGAACTTTAAGATAATAAGCATTTAAGCAAAAGTGGATTTGTGTAGATTCAGTCCTTTACTCAAGAAATACAATGAGCAAGGTTCTAGGCAGTGAAGATACTGCAACTAAAGCAAATTGCCTGACCTCATAAAGCACACATTCTAGTTGAGGGAAGATAAGCACTAAATAAACATATGTCAGATGGTGATAAGTTAAGAGAAAACAAAAATAGCTGAGGAGCAGGAGGGGGCAGTGGCTATTAATTCTGTAGCACAGTCAGACTTGAGAGTCTCACTAAAAAGATGTATGACCAAAGATGTGAAGGAAGCGGGCTGGGTAGAGCGCTTACCTAGCACGTGTGAGGCACCAAGTTCGATTCTCAGCACCACAGAAAAATAAACATAATGTAAATCAACAACTAAAAAAAAAAAAGAGAGAGAGAGAGAGAGATGTGAAGGAAGGGGATTCAAGTTCATCATGTAGGTAAAAAAGACAAATTAAATCCAAATAGAGGAGGAAAAAAATGCAAAAGGCATTAGGGTAGGAGCAAAACTGGTGTATGTGTGACAGATTGAATGTGTTAATGACCTCAATCAATGGTTTCCTCATAGGTACACCTGTAACTTAGCAATCCCTTCCACTCTGATTCTGGGCTTTTCCAAGTGACTTACTTTTGTGATATCTTACAACCTGATAGTAATAAACATGACCCAAGCAGAGGCTTAAAATGCAAATATGCCATCTTGAACAAATGAACTTGCTTGCTCTTTTACCTCTGTAGAAGAACATACCTGGGCTAGTCTACTAGAATCAAGCTGTGCCACTCAGGTGATCCTAGAATAGCCGGATATCTAGAACTGGTACATGACTGAGTCCCCAAGGTTAGCACGGTACACAAAGGCCTATTATAGATTCAAATAGCAGTTGTTTTAAGCACTATGTTTTGCAGTAGTTTGTTACACAAGAGAAAATATCACTGTGTTGGAAGAACATAAACACACAAAAGAACATCCAAATACTTGTATATGTATTTCATAACAGTATTACATATAATAGCCAAAATGTAAAAATAGTCCAAATGCTTATCAGCTAATGAATAAATAAAATATAGGGCATCCATTCAATAGAATTTTATTTGGCAACAAGATAAACAAAATATTGATACATACCAACATGAACAAACCTTGCTACTAAGGTGAAAGAAGCTAGTCACAAAGGATCAAGTATTGTATAATCCCACTTATATAAAATGCTGAGAACAGGGAAATCTATGGAGACAGAAATAAATTAGTAGGTGCCTAGGAATGAAGGGGAAAAAAAGGAATAAAAAGGGATGACAGTTAAAGCATTTGGAGTTTCTTTTTGGGAAGATGAAAATATTCTGACATTAATTTTGGTGATGGTTGCTGTACAACTCTGTTAATATACTAAAGGCCTTTGAACTGGACACTTTACATGGTGATTTATATGATATGTGATCTCTATAAAGTCATTTTTTTTTAAAAGAAAATGACATGAACACTTGGGTTTTTAAAGCATTACTCTAGCTGTTATACTGAAAATGGACCATAGTGAGAGGAAAGATAGATGCCAAGAAACCAGACAGGAAATGACTGCCCAGTGAAAGGTGGGAAGTGACTGCCAAGTAAAAACCTTTTACAAATTAGACTGACAGTGGCAGAGATGGTAAGAAGTATCAGATGCTGGGTATATTATAAAAGTGGAGTCCACAGAATTTGCTGATGAATTGAATGTGGGGCATTATAGAAAGGAGTAATTTTTGATTTTAAAGTTCTTAACCTGCATAAAGCAAAGGATGTAAGAGTCCCAGATCAAAATAATGCAGAAGCAGCACTGGAGTTGGGGGTAGGGACACAGGATATAGAATGAGGAAATTAATTTTAAACATCTTGAGAAGTCTATTAAACAATCAGAGTGGAAACATAAAAAAAAAAAAAAGGAGGAGGGGATCTAGATATACAAATCTGGAATTAAGTAAGAGGTCTGGCTGGAGAGATACAAATTTGGAAGTTTAGGAAAACTGTTTCTTACTCCTTCTTGGAGATGCTCCCCACACCAATTATAACAGCTTGGAATCCAGAATCTATCTTACAACTGATGACATGGTAAAATTGCTGTTGTCCAGGAGGTGTGTATGATGTTGTTGTTATGGTCAGCACACATACAACTCGATTAAGGATATTCATGTTGTTGTTATTCAACTGTTAAATTCATTGTTGGTATTAACTACCACTTTAAAATACCTTCAGAAAGATAATATAATTCTGCATTGAAACAAAATTCAAGTATCCATAATCAAGTTATTAAGTATAAATAGGGAAGTCAAAATTATAACACAAGATAACTTTCACCAAAACTTGGTATATGCAATATACAACACCGGAACAGATTCAATAAAAAAAAAAAAAAAAAGGAAGCTGGGTTCACTGGTGAACAGCTATAATCCCAGCAGCTCAAGAGGCTGAAAACAGGAGGATCACAAGTTCAAAGCCAATCTCAGCAGTTTACAAGGCCCTGTCCTCCCCGCCCACCCCCCAAAAAGGGATGGGGATGTAGCTTGGTGATTAAGCACCCCGAGTTCAATCCCAGATATTGAAAAGAAAAAAGGAGAAAGGAAAGAGGAGGAGGAGGATAGGAGAATAAAATGAAACAGCAATTAATTGTCACTGTAGGTAAATCTGAAGTGATAAGCATCTCAGTAGAGATTAAAGAGATATAATCAAAAGTTTTCATCTTATCAGCATAGTAGGAGAAAATACCAAATGCCAAGTATTTGGAAGACATTCTGTAATAAGGATTACAAATCTGTTACAAAGAACAGTTAAGACAGTAATGGAGAACCTCAACTGTTCTCAAATCTGTTGAAACTCTGATTCTGTTTAAACCATTAAAATGACTTTCTTTCTTAACTGGGTTTGGGGGTGTAGCTCAGTGGTAAAGTGCTTGGCTAGCATGTACAAGGGCTTGCATTAAATCCCAAGCATTGTGCATGCTCACTCGCGTACAAAAAGAATTCTTTACATGTTAAGAGGTATATTCTTACTTTAGATTAACTTTTTGTTGTTGTTATTTATCTTTTTTTAAAAGATAAGTACATTTCTACGGTTCCAATCATACATGTCTTTGGTCCCAGACAGACACAGGGAAGAAAAAGGAGGATTGCTTGAATCCCCAAGTTCTGGGCCAGCTTGCGCAACAGAGAATGCCTTGTCTTAAAAAAAAAAAAGAAAAGAAAAGAAAGAAAATAAAAATTGAAAAATAAATAGAAACCTTTTTAAAAAATATTTTTTAGTTGTATATGGATACAATACCTTTATTTATTTATGTTTACAAATATTTATTTATTTATTATTAGTTGCTCAAAACATTACAATGATCTTGACATATCATACGTTTGATTCAAATGGGGTATGAATTCTTATTTTTCCACGTGTACAGATTGCAGTATCATATGTTATACAGCCACGTTTTACATACTGCCATACTAGAGTCTGTTGTATTCTGCTACCCTTCCTATCCCCCCGTCCCCTCCCCTCCCCTCCCATCACCTCTCTCTACCCCATCTACTGTAACACATCTCTCTTTTTTTTTCTTCTTTCTTCCCCCACACACCATCTTATGTGTAATTTTGTATAACAATGAGGGTCTCCTTCCATCTTTCGTGCAATTCCCCTTTTCTTTCCCAATCCCTCCCACCTCTCATCCCTGTTTAATGGTAATCTTCTTCTCATGCTCTTCCTCCCTGCTCTGTTTTGAGTCGCCCCCCCTTATATCAAAGAAGACATTCGGCATTTGTTTTTTAGGGATTGGCTAACTTCACTTAGCATAATCTGTTCTAATGCCATCCATTTCCTTGCAAATGCCATGATTTTGTTATTTTTTAGTGTTGAATAATATTCCACTGTGTATAAACGCCACATTTTAAAAATCCATTCATCTATTGAAGGGCATCTAGGTTGGTTCCACAGTCTAGCTATTGTGAATTGTGCTGCTATGAACATTGATGTAGCTGTATCCCTGTAATATGCTCTTTTTAGGTCTTTTGGGTATAGTCCGAGAAGGGGAATAGCTGGGTCAAATGGTGGTTCCATTCCCAGCTTTCCAAGGAATCTCCATACTGCTTTCCAAATTGGCTGCACCAATTTGCAGTCCCACCAGCAATGTACAAGTGTACTCTTTTCCCCACATCCTCTCCAGCACTTATTATTGTTTGACTTCATAATGGCTGCCATTCTTAATTTGCATTTCTCTGATTGCTAGAGATGGTGAGCATTTTTTCGTGTATTTGTTGACTGATTGTATATCCTCCTCTGAGAAGTGACTGTTCAGATCCTTGGCCCATTTGTTGATTGGGTTATTTGTTTTCTTGTTGTTTAATTTTTTGAGTTCTTTGTATACTCTGGAGATTATGGCTCTATCTGAAGTGTGAGGGGTAAAAATTTGTTCCCAGGATGTAGGCTCCCTATTTACCTCTCTTATTGTTTCTCTTGCTGAGAAAAAACTTTCTAGTTTGAATATGTCCCATTTGTTGATTCTTGATTTTAACTCTTGTGCTATTTTAGGTGTCCTATTAAGGAATTTGGAGCCCGACCCCACAAGATGGAGATGAAGGCCACTTTTTCTTCTATTAGACGCAGAGTTTCTGGTTTGATTCCTAGCTCCTTGATCCATTTTGAGTTAACTTTTGTGCATGGTGAGAGAAAGGGATTCAATTTCATTTTGTTGCATATGGATTTCCAGTTCTCCCAGCACCATTTGTTGAAGATGCTATCCTTTCTCCATTGCATGCTTTTAGCACCTTTGTCTAATATAAGGTAGTTGTAATTTTGTGGATTTGTCTCTGTGTCCTCTATTCTGTACCATTGGTCTACCCGCCTGTTTTGGTACCAGTACCATGCTGTTTTTGTTACTATTGCTCTGTAGTATAGTTTAAAATCTGGTATCGCTATACCGCCTGTTTCACTCTTCCTGCTTAGAATTGTTTCTGCTATTCTGGGTCTTTTATTTTTCCAGATGAATTTCTATTTATTTTTTTAATGTGGGGCGGAGGATTGAACCCAGTGCCTCACACACGCCAGGCAAGTGCTCTACCACTGAGCCACAACCCCAGCCCTAGACTAATATTAGTATAGATTATTTATAATAGTTCTTATCTTTTCATAAGTAATAGTAAAAGGCCCTACCTGCAGTATAACACATCACTCCCAGGTGCCAGAGAATCTTGGCATCTTAAGTCCTTCCAAACCTCTAGTAAAACCACCCTTTTGACTCAGGTAACTAGAGAAAAAAGTTTTACTCTATTATTCAAATAGTCTGCTATCAATTTGGCCTTCTTGAATATAGCTAAAGCAAAAGAGAGAGGAGAAAACTACAATGCTTCACTATGAACCTAATACAAGTGTCTGTCATTCACTAGTCAGATAAATTCTGGCAAAACTTTCTTTAAAAATATTTTCCCCCTTTTCCTTTCCTAATAAGATATAAGTCAAAACCACTCCCTTTTCCTTTTTTCCTTTCCTTCTATTTTTAAAACATATTTATTTATTTATTTATTTATTTTGAGGTGTAGATGGACACAACACAATGCCTTTATTTGTATGTGGTGCTGAGGATTGAACCCAGGTCCCGCCCGTGCTAGGCAAGTGCTCTACCGCTGAGCCACAATCCCAGCCCCTTCCTTTCCTTCTATTTTTTAAACAAAGTCTCAAAGTTGTCATAGATACAAATCACAATTTCAAGAATTCTTCAGTCTTTGCTCCCAAACACTTATTTCTGGTCTAAATCTGGAGGAAAAAGGTAATCAGCCTTAGAAGTTCTGTCTGGACAATATGGCCAGAGAGAGAATTACACATAGTAAATTCTGATTACCACAAAGGGCACAAGCCACATGGTACCCAAATTCTCTAAAGTGAAGACTGCCTCATTCTTCCAATAATCCAGAGATTCCTATATTCAATACCCATTTCTTGGGCTGGGGTTGTGGCTCAGTGGTAGAGAGCTCGCCGAGCATGCATGATGCACTGGGTTCAATCCTCAGCACCACATAAATGTAAAATAAAGATATTGTGTCAACCTAAAACTAAAATAAATAAATAAATATTTTTAAAAATACCCACTTTCAGAGACATTAACATAGTTACCATAAATGATATATCTATGCTCAATTTAAGTTTTTATAAGTGACCTTGTTTTAGGAGTCCAGGACATAAGTTAAGTATTGATAAAGTCCACTCTAACTTTTTAATACTGATCATTTTTAACCTCCACTATAACCTCTAGACATCTAAGAAAAACCAAGAACATAAAAAAAATTGCAATCAAAAGAGCAGAGGAATCTGTTAAATTAAATTAGTGATTAAATGAACTTTATATCATTAAGCCAGGCACAGTGGCACACACCTGTAGTTCCAGTGATTCAGAAAGCTGAGGCAGGAGGATCACTCAAGCGCATGAGTTAGAGATTAGCCTGGGCAACAGAGAAAGACCCCATATCAAAAACAAACAAAAAGCCCCATTTAATTTATACTACTATTGGGGTGAAAATGATCTCAAATCCACCTGAAGAAATTTGAAAAAGAACCCAAGGAAGCAAGATAGAAATAATAAAGAGCAGATATCAGTGAAAAAGCATAATAATAAAAATAAAAGCTGTTCTTTGAAAACAAATAAAATTTATAATTATTTAGCAAGACTGATATAAACAGACAAAAATTCCCACTGTTAATAATCAAAGAAGAATAAGCCACAGCCATATGACTGGTTCATATGAAGGTTCATAAAGAGAGATTATTATGAAAAAAATCAGTAAATATAAATTCAAAACCCTGGGGAACAAATGAACCAATTTCTCAAAAATCAAAGACACATACATAAAGTCCTCAGAAGGTGGTACAAATAATATGAATGATCCTATAACTATTAAGGAAATTGAACTCATAGTTAAAAACCTTTATTAAAAATAAATCTCTTGGGCTGGGGATGTGGCTCAAGCGGTAACACACTCACCTGGCATGCGCGGGGCGCTGGGTTCGATCCTCAGCACCACATAGAAATAAAATAAAGAGGCTGTGTCCACCAAAAACTGAAAAATAAATATTAAAAAATTCTCTCTCTCTCAAATAAATAAATAAATAAATCTCTAGGGCTGGGGGTAACATAGTGGTAGAGTACTTGCCTAGCATGTGCAAGGCCCTGGGTTCTGCCCACAGTGAAAATGAAAAGAAAGGGAAAAAGAAAAGGAGGGAGAGAAGAAAGAGGAAAGAAGGGAGGGTGGGAAGAAAAGAAAACAAAAGGCAAGACAACATTAATAATCAAAAAGGTAAAATAATTGCACATAAAGATTAAATTTAAGACAGAAGTATTAAGAACAATCTTAAATCAATATAGTTTATATAACTGATGCATCCAGAATTTAAATGATTTTAAAATCTGAAAGTAAAAGCTTAAATGACCAGATTCACTTTTTTTGCCTCTGATTATCCAAACCTCAACTCTTCATCAGATATAGATGAAAAACAAAACATAAAAGAACAGTATCACCAAAATTTTCTCTGTACACAATTAACTTAAACTGTACCGTTATACACTTTAAAAAAATGACTCCTGTCAGTTTAAAGTCTATGAACACTTGGCTATGTACAAAAAAAATTTAGAAATGACATACAGAAACCATGACTAGTGGTTACACACAGGAAATAAGGTCAGAGGTCTATCAGGATGGAAGTCACCCTTCACTGTATATGCTTTGGTTTAACAAACAAAAGACCAATAAAAAGCTAGTTATAACTGTTTAAATTGTGTATAAAATTAAAGCCACATAACTATGGGTAAGTGTAGACACTCTAATTATTACAGTCCTGCCCATTTCAAAACCAAGTATTAAACAAGGGAAGAATTTATACAATTAAAGCTGTTTGTATAACTATAGCTATATTAACTAAATTTAAAGATAAAATCTATTTACTAAAATTCACTTTTTAAAATAAGCCAAATTATAAGGAAACTTTCTAAAGTAATATTCATATATCATAAATATCATATATTCTTTTTTGGTAGGAAGGGGGATTCCGGGGATTGAACTCCGGGGCACCTGGCCACTGAGCCACATCCCCAACCCTATTTTGTATTTTATTTAGAGACAAGTTCTCACTGAGTTGCTTAGTGCCTAGCTTTTGCTGAGGCTGGCTTTGAACTTTCAATCCTGCTGCCTCAGCCTCCTGAGCCACTGAGATTACAGGGGTGGACCACCATGGGTCAGGCAAGCCTTATTCATTCTTAGACGAAGTTTTGTGATTATTTTTGGTAGATCAATTTATGTCATACTACTTTAACGCTTAAGCAGAATTTTCAATACTTTTATCCATTTGTATTATGTAACTTTATACATATTTTAGAAATAACCCTATGGTTCATATACTATAGGTCTTTAATTTTCACAAGCAAAATACTGATGCTAAACCAATTCATCCTTCCTCTTACTACACACACACACACACACACACCTAATCCCCTTGTCCAGTTTGTCCACACTATATACACTACCTATTATTTATTTACTATCTTTCATGGTTATCAGATTGACTGTCACAGGAAACAATTATTAGAGGCATCAAGGTATAGTGTATGTTCATAATAACTAGGTTTAAAAGTTTGGTTTGGCTATTGCATATGTAAGAGTTTAGGAGAAGATAAAGAAATAAATGTTGGCTGAAAAACCTTCAGTGGAGTTTAGATTTTACTTTGGAGACAAGGACCAAATAAATGGTCAGCACTACTTGTTTCAATTCCTTACAATACTACTATTAGATGGGCTTGCATAAGTTTATTCCAAATGTTATTCTGCTCATGCTTGTGACGAGTTTTTGATGAGTTAATCAATCACTTCTTGAGTTACCTTGTTTACTGTCATTACTCTATCCTAATTGGTTCCCTTACTTGTTTTGCACTATTCCTATTCAACTCTCCTCCATTTTCCACAGTAAAATCCCTAAAACACATACTTTACTCACTTCTATCACTTACACACTTTAAAGCCTTCCCAATCAGAATAAAACTTAAACTTTGTAGTATAGAAATTAAGATCTTACAAGATATCATCTCTGCCTGCCTTCTGCTTCATTACATACTATTCTCTCCACCCTGTATTCAGTAAGCACAACCACAGATTCACACATTAAATTTTTTTTTAGTTATTTTATTTATTTTTATGTGGTACTGAGGATGGAACCCAGTGCCTCACACATGCTAGGCAAGTGCTCTACCACTGAGCCATAACACCAGCCCCCCCCACCCATTCACACATTTTAATCCTTCTTCCTGGAACACTCTTCACCCAGCACTTTTCTAAACAAAGAGAGTTCCTTCAGAGTTTAAATCTCACTTTCTCAGAAGACTTTCCCTCACGCTTCTCTCAATCTATATTAGATACTCATTACATTCTCATAACACTCCATATTTTTTCTTTTGGCATATATCACAATTTAGGATATATGTGTGTTTGTATGTGTATATGTATGTATTTTGATGATTAATAGAGATTTCCTGATTACAGAGACCACATCTAAGCAAATCACATATAGTAAAATTGTTTAATGCAGTTTTTATTGCTACAAATGGCTTTTGATTGGATTAAGCATGATACTTTAAGATGTTTACTCTGGCAATAATGTTTAGGTTAACCAACAAGTCCGAGAAGTACTTGAGGCAGGGAATCTCATGAAAAGCATGCTACAATTATAGCCAAGAAGTAACCAGGTCTGAGCTGCTGATAGATCCAATACTCTTACCTGTAAGGCAGCAAGGAGAAAGTCAATATTCTTAGAGTATATGACTATTCCAAAAGAGGAACTGTGAAAACTTTTTGTGTAATAATTCAGCTCTGAATTTAGTTGACCAGATAAATATGTTGCTGAAAGAAACTATCATTCTAACTCTAAAGTAAATGATCACAAGTCCAACGCTGATATGATACAAAAGAAATCCCTTTAATCAAAGTAATTATGTCTGGTGATTGGTTAACTGAAAAGGTCATAAGTTAAAGAATAAAGAAATGGCAATAGGGCTGGGATTGTGACTAGCATGGGCAGGGCCCGGGTTCGATCCTCAGCACCACATAAAAATAAAGATATTATGTTGTGTCCATCTACACCTAAAAAATAAATATATAAAAAAAGAAGAAATGGCAAGCCTAGACCTTAAGCATTTTATGTAAACTTGAAACTATAAAACAAGCATTCATTCCAAGTATCTTCTTTTAAATATGAATAACACCTAACATGCAGCAATTTTTTTTTTTTTTTAAATGGAGAACATCAGCTAACCTGATGAACCCAGGTGGAAGTCAATTCAGAGAGCTTCAATTATTTTTCCCTTTCTTTTTTCTTCTTCTTTGTATTGGGGATTGAACCCAAAGGTGCTTACACCCTGAGCCACATTCCCAGCCCTTTTAATTTTTTATTTTGAGACAGGTTCTCACTAAATTGCTTAGGGCCTTGCTAAGCTGTGGAGGCCTTGAACTTCCTGCCTCAGCCTCATTTGCTGGGATTATAGGTGTGTGCCATCACACCTATTTCCTTTTGAATACTACTGCTGAAATGACATGAACTGAACAGTAGTGGAATGGTCAAAGCTGTAGTCTATAAAAAGTATACACACTCCTGAGAGCACTCTTTATTGGGGGTGTTGGCTGGTTACATTATTTAGTAATGTATTCATCTAGACAATTAAAGGGAAAAAAAAAAACCAGCTTTTAACATTCACACCCCTGGGGCTAATATCAGAGGAACATGTCCCATATGGTCAAGAAGCACACTGAAGACTGGGTGTTCCATACAGCAGAGCACTTGACAGTGTTGCTTTCTTCTTGCACATAACTCTTATTGTGAGCATACTTTGATTCCCACAGACTGAGTTAAGTAAATGTATGGATTATATTGAGTTTTACCAAAACCTTATAGAATGGCAAGTAACTTAAGATCATTCCTATAAATGAATAGTGTTGAAGATAACGCTATTGCTCCAGCAAAAGTCAAAGCCAATGCTTCGCCTGTTCCTAGTACGAGCTATTTGTTGGTCATAATGCAGGACAAAAGTCCACAATCCAATCCAATCCAATCGTAGTTCTCAACCAGGGGTGATTTTGTTCCCAAGAGACACCTGAAAGTCTCTAGAGACCCAAAGGAGGGTACCCATGTAAATATTAAATATGCAAACCTGATTTTCTTTGTTTTCTAGATGAATACATTACTAGATACAAAGCTGGCCAACACCCCATACTTACTTATACTATAGACCACAGCTCTGGCCATTGCACTATAATCCATTCTTCTTTTTATTTTTAATATTTATTTTTAAGTTTTAGGTGGACACCATATTTTTATTTTATATTTATGTGTTGCTGAGGATCGAACCCAGTGCCTCGTGCATGCTAGGTGAGCACTCTACCACTGAGCCACAACCCAGCCCCTATAATCCACTGTTCTGATGTCTCTATTGGAAGAAGAGTACTACTGGCACCTAGTGGATAGAAGCCATGGCATTTGCTAAACGTCTTACAATTCACAGGATAGTCCTCCACAACCAAGAATTATCCAGCTCAAAACATAATAGTGGGCTGGGGATGTGGCTCAAGCGGTAACGCACTTTGCCTGGCATGCACGTGGCCTGGGTTCGATCCTCAGCACCACATACAAATAAAATAAAGATGTTGTGTCCACTGAAAAACTAAAAAAATAAATATTAAAAAAATTCTCTTTCTCTCTCTTTAAACAAAACAAAAACAAACAAACAAACAAACAAAAAAAACATCAACAGTGTCAAGATTGAGAAACCCTGATCTAATCAGATCTGATAAGAAACTGGATCATTAAAAAAAATTACCTCTAGGACTGGGATTGTGGCTCAGCAGTAGAGCGCTCGCCTAGCACGTTGAGGTCCTGAGATCAATCTTCAGCACCACATAAGAATGAAATAAAGATAATGTGTCCAACTACAACTAAAAAATAATAAATATTAAAAAAATTAACTCGATTATTTAAAATATGAATTTGTATCAGTATTGTAATGACGACACTTGCCCTAAGGATTATGTTATGACTTAGCATATAAACCCAAAGATGGACAAAGTCAATAACAATTTCAAACTTGTTTTCTTTTTAGTTTAGCTTTAAAAAAATGCTAATAAATGTTCAAATTTTATAATGTATGATCATGATTTTATATAGTGTTAGACACAAAACAAATATAGAGTGGAAATAATGTGTTCAAATTCTTTTTGCTAATAGGGCACAAAATTTAAGTGTGAAGACTACTGATTCAAACAACTGAAGTTTACAAAAAGACTGCATTAATACAAACAAGTTTATTAAAATTCTAATTCAAAGATAAGTTACAGTAGCTTGCCTGTACTCCCAGCTACTTGGGATATTGAGGCAGGAGAATCACAAGTTTAATGCCATCTTTAGCAACTTAGCAAGAACCTATCTTTGAAATAAAAAATATCAAAAGGTCTGGAGATGTAGCTCAGTGGTAGTATGCCACTGGGTTCAATCCCTAGGGCAGAGGAAAAATCTAATTTAGAATCACTAAAAGAAAATAGAAAATAAGAATGAAAAGAACCTAGTAATGTTTTAATTCTCCAGGAATAGCATGCCCAAGGTACTTATCTGAACCAAGATAAAAATCCACATTGAAAACCATCTGTAGAAAACCAGTGAAGACGCCCGAAGTTATAAAACCAACAGAAAAACTGTGAACAACTGTGGTTAAAAACCTCACAAAAAGGGGTGGCTGTACATTAAACATTACTAAGTGAGGAGGCTCCAACAGCACAGTGGTTACAAGCATGACCTCTGGAGTCAGAATGTCTGGATCCAAATACCAGATCTTCCACTTAAGCAGTGTGCCCCTAGGCAAGTTGCATAACCTTTCTAAACAAACTTCATCTAACAAAATGGGATTATCATATCTAACTCTTGGAGTTGTTGTGAAGACTTATGATCCAATATATTAGTTAAGAACATAGGCTTTAAAATCAGAATTGCTGCTTTGCCACTTAGCTACGCAACTTTGGGCAAGTTACTCAGCCCTCAAGTGTCAGTATCCCTATCATTCTTTGAATGATACAAACTTCATTAAGTTGATCTGAGAATCACATGGGCTTCAGTGCCTGGCACAAAGTAAATAATGAGATGAACTGAAATAACAAGTGAATTAAATACTGAGTTCTTAATTTGACTAATTATAAAATTAAAGTGGCACTGTATCATTGCAAAATATTTTTGTGTATGACTGATTTCTATAGTTCTTCAGCAACTATCTTTTAACTAAACCAATGATATGCTTTTATTCAGTCAATATTTACCAAATCTCTACTTGTGCTCAGACTTGATCTGAGAGCTGAGCTGAACAAAACTGACAAGTTCCTTGCCCTCAGAAGAACTCACAAGCTCTGTTTAGTATTTTTTGTAAGTTAGAATCCCCTACTCTTTTCATTGTTTCAGTAATTTAGTAGCTTCTCAGTCTTCTGTTTTCTGAATTTCCAAAATGTTGTACATCAGTGGCTCATAAAATGATAGTTTTCAATACCTACTACAGATTAAAAATCACTTGAGGGACTTACTCTCAAACACCAGAATCTCTGAGAATAGGACATAGGTACCTGCACTTTTTAAAGTTCTTCCCCCGCCTAAATTGCGCCTGTGCAAAACATCTTTTCCTCTTTAGTCTCGGGCCTAAGTGGCGGTGACATGGCTAAACGCACTAAGAAAGTCGAAATCGTCGGTGCCTCCCTCCGGAAAATGGTGAAGAAAATTAAAATCAGCCAGCACGCCAAGTATACATGTTCCTTGAGGCAAAACCAAGATGAAGAGTCGGGCTGTGGGGATCTGGCACTGTGGTTCCTGCATGAAAACTGTGGCTGGTGGTCCTGGACCTACAACACCACTTCTGCCATCACAGTCAACTCTGCAATTAGAAGGCTGAAGGAATTGAAAGACCAGTAGAAAGTTCTTCCATATAGCAAAATTGTGGTTTGTTGTTAATTATATTAACAGGATGTTCTGATGTTCAGGATGATCTTTCAAAAGATTTGTAAATTGAAGCCCTTCTAATTTTAATTGGAAAATTTTGCTGAGATGGGTTATTGTAATTCAGGTCTTTTTTCCTCAGTAGTCAGATGATAATGGCATGAAACTAAGTCTTGCGGCTTCGGTATATACTTAGCTTTTTTTTTGTTTTTTTAAAACACTGTTCAACTACTTAGAGATACACTGACATATTGTACAAAATTTGTTTTAAAGGTAAAATGTGCTAAAATACACAAAGGATATACATTAAAAAAAATTTTTTTTAAAAGTTCTTCCAGTTTTTCCAATGTGTAGACAAGGTTAAAATCAAAACAAAACACTACTCTAAATTCTATCATCCATATCTGAAAAAAAAGCATACTTTTAGTGAGATTATTATTATACAATATTATCAGTGCAGTATAAGAAAGCATAGTTTTTTAAGAGTAATACCACACTTCTAATTTATATTAAAAGTACAACTCATTCATTAATGTCAAGTAACATGCATTTTTTTAGAAAGATATTTGTCATGAACCAATGTCACAAAAAATCTCTACCATGAAAAACTTGAGCTCCCATAGTGAGGGTGAATTACACATTTCTAGACAACTATATTGTAAAAAACTTACTTCAGTAATCTAGTGTATATAAAATGTCACAAGAGTTCAAGCAGGATGAAAGAGGAGTAGGGATGGAGGTAGTGTGGGGAGGAGACAAAAGAAGTTAGAGAAAGCTTCTGGAAAAGATAACCAGAACTGAGTTATAAAAGACTGAGTAAAAGTTGATGAGTTCAGTGTTCCTCCAAGGGGTATATGAGTGGTACTTTGGGTGGGGCAACTGCATTCCCCGGCCTATGGCATTGAGTGACAAGCATTCTCTAGTCATTATGATCATCAGAACATTTCCAGGGGCTGGGGCTGTTCAGTAAGAGAGCTCTTGCCTGGCATGCATGAGGTACTGGGTTTGATCCTCAGCACCACATAAAAATAAATAAATAAAAGTATTGTGTCCAACTAAAAATAAATAAATAAATATTTAAAAAACAAAATAAAGGTATTGTGTCCACCTACTATATATATATATATATATATATATATATACACACACACACACACACACACACACACACACACACACATACATATACATATATATACAATTTCCAATTGTCTCCCATAAATCACTGGGGGTAAGGGGCCCTGGTGATGGGAAGATGAAGTTAGAGAGCATTCCAGGCCAGAGGCAGAAAAAAACATGCTTGAGAAGAAGCACAAGAGTTTGGTATTAAATAGCATTTCCCTAAATGTTTCATAGTATGTTATCACATACGCACAAGCAATGCTCCAAGTCAACAAGGTTTAGAAAATTCTAATTTAAACAAAAGTAAGTTTCTTTAATATTGTTCTTCTAATGGGAATCAATTCCTTAGTAAGAATGACTGTTGATGATTACATATAAATGATTAAAAAGTCAATGTCAGCTGAGCAGAATAAAAATGAATGTCAATTTGTTAAACAGCAATCTATTATCAAGCTTTACTATAATCCGAACCTATCTCTTGCCTGAGTGGATTCTTCATCCTGACTGACTGGCTTGGCCCAAAATGGCAGTAAGGGGAAGAAAGATTTTTTAAAAGGAGTGATGAGAACATAATAGATTTGTTGAGGAAGCTTTCTGAGACAAGATGTCTGTAAAAAGCTTGACCTGTCTGGGTTCACTCTCCCTGGTGTTCCCCACAGCATTCTTGAGCAGAGAGGCTCAAATAGAAGTAGTCTACTTAAAGGAGACAGATGAACAATGAAGGATCCAGCATGGGGCCTATGTTTAGAAATTTTAACATCCCTGCCCCAACAAAAGTAGTGGAGGAGGAGGATGGGAACATAATAGGCAAAAGGCAGATAAAATGTATAGCAGATGTCTGTGTCAGGGAAACAAACTGTCTGATACAGCCCCAACTACCACTATTAAATCCACTTTTTTTTAAAGAAAAAAAGTTTAAAAAGAAAGATTGAGGAACAGATGAAAAAGAAAAAAATAAATTAGGAGGGGCTGGGGTTGTGGCTCAGTGGTAGCACACTTGTCTGGCATGTGTGAGGCACTGGGTTTGATCCTTAGCACCACATAAAAATAAAATAAAGGTGTTGTGTCCATCTACAACTAAAAAATATATATATTTTTAAAAAGTAAATTAGCAGGTTAGAGAAATAAATGAAGATAGGAAAGTCATACTGAAAATAACAAGAAATGGAATAAACACTTGTTAGGAACATAGAAGGTAAGTGTGAGGGAGGAAAAAAAAGCCACATTTAAGTTAATGAAAAGAATAAAGAGTTAAAATGTGAAATAATGCTAATTACTGAAGATAAAGAACATCTAACATATAATTAAATGATGTACATGATGAACAAAAAATAATGAATGTACCAGTACCAGAAAGTTTGACGCTGGAGAAGTTAGTACATTTGGTAACTAAGAATAGAAAACAGCGTTCAGGCTCATCTTACATCTTCTCTATTCAGTAATACTTAATCTAGAAGAAAAAAGTTTATGAAAAAGTATCTACAAAATTCAGCAGAAAAATACACTATCTGACAATTTTATAGTTGCCCACTTTTACGTAAGTACTAAGACCATAAAAATCAATCTAAATTTTTTTTTTTTTTTGTACAGGGAATTGAACACAGTGACGTTTACCAAGTCCTTTATATTTTGAGACAAGATCTTGCCAAGTTGCTTAGTCCCTTGCTAAACTGCTGAGGCTGGCCTCCAACTTTCAATCCTTCTGTCTCAGCCTCCTGAGTCACTGGGCACCTCCGCGCCCAGCTGATCTAAACTTATTTGACAGTATAATTCAGCTGATGAAAAGATGAATAAATAGTAAAAATCAGAAATTAAGAATCCAGGATTTTAAAGAATTAAAGGTAAACATTAATTCCATTTAAACACATCACTTTGAGACTTAGGTATAAAGTACAAAACAAATGACAATAATAAATCATTAACAAGGTTTATCTCTTGGGCTGGGGATGTGGCTCAAGCAGTAGCTCGCTTGCCTGGCATGCGTGCGGCCCAGGTTCGATCCTCAGCACCACATACAAAGATGTTGTGTCCGCGGAAAACTAAAAAAAAAAAAATTAAAATTCTTTCTTTCTCTCTCTCTCTCTCTCTCTCTTAAAAAAAAAACAAAAACAAGGTTTATCTCCTATATGAAGAGGTAAAAGGGTAGATGGAGGTAGGGAAAGTACAAGTGCTTTAATTTTCCTATCTTTAATAACAAAGGATTAAGAGAATCCTGATTATCTTAATGCCGCAGTCTGGCTGGGCACAATTCAGGAGCCACTTGTCAAAAGAAACTAACTTTATTTTTAGAACCACACACACCACACCACACAGCTCCTCAGGAAAACCCTCAGAGCCCCAACTGCCACCACCGGCTTCCCACAAGCCTCTCTCTCCCACCCAAGCTTCTCCCCACCTCCCACAATCCTCCTGCTCTTGAGGCCGATTGGCTGGGTCACGTGGGCGGAGCCAAAAAAGTCCCCCAATGAGCAGCTCCGTGGTCTGAAAGGGCAGGGAAACAGCCCAATGAGCATCACCGCAGAGAAGCCAATCAGCTAGATGTTGCTGGGGCCGCTGTGAGCCAATCATCAGGCGGCAGCTGGAAGTTTGCTGGGGCCCCTTCGGCTGTGGCTCTCAACATCTTGGCAAATCAAGAAATAGAGGTTTAAAGATATTACATCTATAAAGATAGTTAGCAGAATTACTAAGACTTATAAACCACCAAAAATTACTAGATGGGAAACAAGTGCACATACACACATGCACGTATATAAATCCATAGGAGAAAAAAACAAAGGCCTGAACGAAAAAAATATGTGAAAACTGCCCTACCAACAAAATATAAATGGGATAAACTAATTCATTTAAAAAAAAAAAAAAGGCAGTAGGCTCAAAAACCAAACCCCAAACAAATGTGGTACACAACATCCATATCTAAAGTTCACTCAAAAAGGTTTAAAGTAGCCGGGCGCAGGCACAGTAGCTCATGCCTGTAATCCCTGTAGCTCAGGAGGCTGGCAAAGGAGAATCATGAGTTCAAAGCCAGCCTCAGCAAGGGCGAAGCGCTAAGCAAAAATACAAAACAGGCCTGAGGATGTGGCTCACTGGTCGAGTGTCCCTGTACAAAAAAAAAAAAAGGTTTAAACTAAAAGTTACTTAAAGTCCATTCAAACAACTTTCAAGAAACATATTCTCTGGACTGGCATAAAAAATGTCCAAGATAAAGGAAAAAAAATGGAAAGCAGATCGGCTCTTTCTAATAATACGAATACCTAATAAAACGCTGATGCCAAAACTAGGGTGTAATTGCATAAGAGAGCTATAGACTAATCTCATTTATGAATACAAATATAAACATCAAGAATAAAAAGCTGAGCTGGGGTTCTGGCTCTGTGGTAGAGCGCTTGCCTAGCATGTGTGAGGCACTGGGTTCAATTCTCATAAATAAATGAATAAAATAAAGGTCCACCAACATCTAAAAAAATTTAAAAAAAAACAAAAGCTGTATCAGTGAATCAAATTCAACAATGAATTAAAGGAATATATTGTAATAAAATGTATCAAGTAATTCAAGAGTGGATAGGATGTCTATAATATAAATAGGATGTCTATAATTACTTACTCAATACCCTTTTATGATTTAAGAACACCTCTCAGCACACTAGAAATGGAAGAAACATTTTTAAACTTCAGAATATCTATAAGATTATAATACATCATTAAGAATAAGATGGCATTTCCATTAAAGATAGAAGTATTAAAAGATATTATTGCAACTATCCAATCTGTGAAAGGCCCTAATCCAATCCATTAGAACAAGAACAAGACATATAAGAATGGAAAAAGAACAAATAAAACAACTATTTGCTGATATAAGTAACTTAAAAATCTAGATCCATCTAATGTGAACTCGAGATAATAAGCATTCTTTAAGAACCAAACACAAAATCCATGCACAAAGTAACCAACAATTTTCCTATACCGCCACCAAATGATAAGATCATTTAACATATTGACCTTTTGCGGGGCGGGGCGGGGAGATGGGGAAACTCAGGGCCTAGTGCATGCAAGGCAAGCACTCTACCAACTGAGCTATATCCCCAGCCCAAGAAAAGATCATTTAAAAAAACAGATCTCATTCATAATAGCACAAAGATTCTCAGGAATAAAATCAACTCCCACTCCCCCAAGTATGAGAGCATTACTTAGAAAACTACAAATCTTTATTTAAGGAAAACTTTAAAAGACCCAAATAAATGAAGATAAAGACCAAGTTCATAAGTTGAAGAACTCTGCATTATAATTGTAAACATCTCATATATATGTCCCTATGTTAATATACAAATTCAAAACAATCACAATCAAAATTCCAAAAGGACATTTTATGGAACTTGACAATCTGATTCTAATGGTCACAAGAGTAAATAAGCACAGGTTTGTGCAAAATGAAAGAAAAAGACCGGCATTACCACAAACCAAGATATTATATATAAAGTAGTAGTGTGGACCTGATGCTATTACAGACAAACAGGAATCTGGAATATATCAGAGATTGGTTCATGAATCAGTGAGAAAAAAATCATGCACATACACATATACAGTGTTGGGATAATTTTGACTACCCAAATATCTTCATAACCAAACTATGTAAATAACTGAAGATAAATTTTTCAAATTTTAAATTTATTAGAAGACAACATACAGAATATCCTTTGTTATCCCAGAGAGAAAAATTTCCAAATAAGAAACAAAAGTGGTAAATGAAAAGATGAATAAATTTGGCCACATAAACAATAACAACAAACTTGCTTATAACTAAGGACTAGAAGAAAATATTTCAACACATAATGGATAACAAACAATGTTCATAATAGAGGACACCTAAAAATAAAATGTAAAAACAAACTTAAGATATCCATAAATAATTAGGAAGGAAAAAATTCAAAGGCTAAGAAACATATAAAATAAATTCAACATCATTAATAATCAGAGATGGAAATCAAAATGATATAATTTTTCTCCTTTTTATTATAAAATTATGTAAATGATTTACAAAACATATAGTTTAAAGAATAACTGAAGCTGGGTATGGTGGCGCATGTGTGTAATTCCAGCAGCTCAAGAGGGTGAGACAAGAGGATCACCAGTTCAAAGCCATCCTCAGCAATTTAGCAAGGCCCTAAGCAACTCAGTGAGACCCTGTCTCTAAATTTTAAAAAGTTCAAAAAAGGACTGGGGATATGGCTCAGTGACTGAGTGT
Organism: Marmota marmota marmota; assembly: GCF_001458135.2. Classification (NCBI taxonomy): domain Eukaryota; kingdom Metazoa; phylum Chordata; class Mammalia; order Rodentia; family Sciuridae; genus Marmota; species Marmota marmota. The sequence continues at coordinate 10,775,400 of NW_026000164.1, read as the reverse complement.
CTCTGAGTTTAATCCCTGATACCCACCCCCACCAGGAAAAAAATAATAATAATTGTAAAGTAAACCTTTAGTAACTCAGTCCAAGTTAAGAATATAGCAGTGCCAATCTTAAGTCGCTCTCTGTGGCATTCCTCAATCACATCCACTTTTTGTCATTCCTAAGGTAATTATTATCATTCATCACTACCTTGGTAATGATTCCCTTGATTTCCTTATAATTCTAGTACCTATATTTGCATTCCTGAATACTACAGTATCATCTGCTTTTGAACTTTTTATGAATAGAATTATGTTGCACATTGCTTCTTATGTTTGACTAATATTGTATTTATGTGATTCATGTATATTAATGCAGGGGATGTTTATAGTTTGATTTTCTCCTCTATCTGAACCAGGTTTTTATTTGATAATTAAATACAAAATGATTTATTTATTCCACTACTGAGGGACACTTGAATTTTTTAATATTTTTGTGCTAATTTAAATAATGATATTATAAACATACCTATAGATATGCTTCCTAGTTTCCCTTTCACACATTTCTTTAGGGCTATGGCTGACTCTCAAAGTATGATTCCTGGACCAGCAGCATCAGCATCACCTTGTAACTTAGAAAGGCAAATTATCAGCCCCTACTCCATCCTATCTAATCAGAAACGATGGGGGGAATAGATCCAGTTCAGAAATTTTAACAATCCCTCCAGGTAGTTCTGATGCACCTCAAGTTTGAGAACCACAGGAGAGGGGTAAATGTCTGTGAGTAGTATTGCTTGTTGTAGCACATTCTGTTATTTTCCAAAATAGCTCTTCCCATTTACACTTCCATCAGCACTGCCACCAGCAGTGGAAGAAAGTTCCTGCCACTCCATATCATCACCAACGCTTGATACTGTCAAGTGTTTTCATTTCTATCAGTATGATTTATAGAAAACTATCTTGCTGTGGTTTTAGTTTTTATTCCCCTAATTGTTAATGAAGTTAAAGACCATTCCATGTTGTGGTAGGAACCTTACCTCTTGGTATTCATACATCGTACTACCTCTTCCCCTTGAATATATAGATTTGATTTATTAATTTACTTCTAATTCAACATGGCAGAAGTGATGGGATATCACTTCTAAAATTAGGTTACAAAAAGGCTGTGGTTTCCATCTTGGGCCGTCTCTTTCACTCTCTTCTGGAAAGCTATGTTGTGAAGAGGCCAATGTGAGAAAATTTGGCAATAGATGTTCTGAAGCCAGCTAAACCACATGAGGAAGCCCAGAAGCAGATCCTCCCTCAATAAAGCCTTGAGATGACTGTAGCCCTTGACTTATTATAGCCTCATAAGACCCCTGAATCAGAACCAGCAAACTAAGTTGCAATGATTCCTAACCCACAAAAACTGAGATAAATGTTATTTTCAGCTGCTAAATTTTGGGGTAATTTATTATACACCAATAGATAATATGTGTGTTGCAAGTACCTTTACTAATTTTGTACTTTGTCTTTAAAGATTCTTAATAAGGTCGCAATGAGCAAAAGTTTCTATTTTTTATTTTATTTATTCTAATTTATTATATATTGACAGCAGAATGCAATTTATTTCATATTACACATGAAGAGCACAATTTTTTTATATCTCTGGTTGTACACAAAGTAGAGTCACATCATCTGTGTCTTCATACATGTACTTAGGGTAATTATGTCCATCTCATTCCACTATCTTTCCTACCCCCATGTCCCCTCCTTTCCCTTCCCCTCCCCTTTGCCCTATCTAAAGTTTATGTATTCCTCCCATGCTCCCTTCCATCCCCATTATGAATCAGCATCCTTATATCAGAGAAAACATTCGGCATTTGGTTTTTGGGGAATGGCTTAAGAAGTGTCTATTTTTAATAGTCAAATTTATCAAATTTTTGTGGTTAAATGTTGAGTCTTATTTAAAAAATCTGTTCCTGGGCTGGGGGAGTAGTTCGGTTGTTGGAATCTTAAGGATCTGGGTTCAACTGCCAGCACCAAAAAGAGCCAGGTGGGAACACATACTGCAGTCCCAGCTACTCAGGAACCTGAGGCAGGAGGATCACAAGTTTGAGGACAGCTTAGGCAACTTAGTGAGAGCGTCTCAAAATGAAATAAACAAAAAACAAAAAGGGCTGGGGATGTAGCTCCTCAATGGTAGAGCACCCCCAGTGCTGCAAAAAAGAAAAAATAAATCCTTTCCCTGCCTTGAGCTTATAAAATTATCTCTTTTTATTTGGTAAAAGCTTTTTGGATTTACCTTTTTATATTTAATCTACTGGAAATTAATTTTTAAAAAATATTTTGTTTTAGTTATAATTGGACACAATACCTTTATTTTATTTTTATGTGGTGTTGAGGATCAAACTCAGCATCCCGCATGTGCTAGGCGAGTGCTCTTCTCCTGAGCCACAACCCCAGCCCAGGAATTGATTTTTATTCATAGTAACAGGTATGTGTTGGGGGTGTCCTGACTTCATTTATTCAACATAATAAATAATTGTTTCTGCAAGTGTCATATATCATATGTCCACCCACCTACTCCCCCGCCAAAGCATATAAAAAATTCATCAGCAACATAGCACCTATTTTGTATTACCTTTGTTATTTATCTGCCCTCCCCTTTTAAAAATAGTTTTTAGTTGTAGATGGACACAATACCTTTATTCATTTATCTTTATGTGGTGCTGAGGATCAAACCCAGGTCCTCACACATGCTAGGACAGCACTCTCCCACCGAGCCACAACCCCAGCCCTCATCTTTTTATTGGTGGCTCAGATACTCTTCAGACTGCAACTCAAAGTCCATGCCTGTGAAAGCCTCAAGATCATCCTCCTCCTTCTCTTCCTATAAGGTGGGGCACCTCTTCAGATATCACTCAGTCATACATTCTTCTCTGACCCCTCTCCCTTCTCACAAAGCTGTGATCCAACTAATACTATTTTAAAGATTTATTTAAAGCAAAACATCTAGTACTAGGCTTCCTCCTATAAAGAGAAATTAGGAAAAACCAATTACAGAAAATGTAAAGAAAAAAAACCCCAACATATATATATCCAGGAAAACATAAAATTCAAATAATAAAACTGGAGTAGTAAGTTTGTTGGTAGTCCTAGCACCCATCTGATATTTTAGGGAGTGGTCTATTAAACACTGTAGGTGTCACTACAAGTAGATCTGATTGTGAACCTTAGATGGGAGACATGTCTATATTCACCCAGGTAATAACCAGGTCCCAGCAGTGCTTAGCTACAGCAGTCAAAATTTGTTGACTGAGAAGATGAATTAAAATCCACCTTATTTTAAGAATATTCTAACTATTCTTGTTCCTTTCCACTTCCACAGAAACTGTTGTTCTACTAGGTTGTTAAGTTCCACAGAAAAGCCTATAGGGATGTGTATTTAGATTTCAATATATCTACTATCATTTTAAGAAAAATATTTTTACCACTCGGGTCTTTCAATCTATCCTAATATGTAGTATGCAACTCCATTTATTTAGGTGATCTGTATGTCTCTTGATAAGATTTAACTATTCTTCTTTACAAAAGTCTTGCACACCTTAAATATTTAAAATTTGCTGGGCACAGTGGCCCATGCCTGTAATCCCAGTGACTTGAGAGGATCTTAAGTTTGAGATCTCCCTCCACAATTTAGCAAGGCCCTAAGCAACCTAGCAAGAACCTGTCTCAAAATAAAAAATTAAAAGGGCTGGAGATAGTTAAAAAAAATAAAATAAAATAAAAAGGGGTGGGAATATTAAAAAAATAAATAAATAAGTAAATTCTCAGTATATTAAATATAAAAAGGTAAATCCAAAAAGCTTTTACACAAATAAAAAGGCATAATTTTATAAGCTCAAGGCAGGGAAAGGATTTATTTTTTCTTTTTTGCAGCACTGGGGAGTGCTCTACCATTGAGCTACATCCCCAGCCCTTTTTGTTTTTTGTTTATTTCATTTTGAGACGCTCTCACTAAGTTGCCTGAGCTGTCCTCAAACTTGTGATCCTCCTGCCTCAGCCTCCTGAGTAGGGCTGCGGAAGACTGTCAAACAGCCTCCATAGCAAGGTATTCATAGTAACACCCCTGTTACTATGAATAAAAATCAATTCCTGGGCTGGGTTGTGGCTCACAGTAGAGTGCTCGCCTAGCACGTGCAGGGTGCTGAGTTCGATCCTCAGCACCACATAAAAATAAAATAAAGGTATTGTGTGCACCTACAACTAAAACAAAATATATTACAAAATCAATTCCTAGTAAATTAAAAAATTGTTTAATTTAAGCATCTCCTTTCCTAGGAAATATTTCTGTCCTCCATTCCCTCTACTAATTTTGAATCATGTGCCCTCTTCCCTGATCCTTCTGTATCTGGGGCACATTTTCACTAAACTACACTGTCCTTAATTCTTGATTTGTTTGTTTCTACCATTAGAATGTAAGCTCCTTGAGGACAGAGACTACCATTCATTTCTATAACTCAGTACCCAGCATGCAGCCTAGCACAAAGAATCTCAATATTTGACTTCTACACTATAGGGGAATAAACATATGTAACCAATGACTGCATAGTATAAACTATCTTATAAAGAAAAGAACTACCAGGAAGATGTAGAGGTGCATGCTTATAATCCCAGCGTCTAAGGGGGCTGAGGCAGAAGGATCACGAAGAATTCAAAGCTAGCCTCAGCAAAAGCGAGGTACTCGAAGAGACCCTGTCTCTAAATAAAATACAAAATAGGGCTGGGTATGTGGCTCAGTGGTCGAGTGCCCCTGAGTTCAATCCCTGGTTAAAAAAAAAAAAAAAAAAGATCTTGGAGAGACACAATCAGGACCTAAATAAGAGTAATGAGAGAGGAGAGGAAGAAAAAAATAGATGCATTATTGCAGAGGGGAAATCAAAAGGATTTGGGAGCTTGCCACACAGCAAAAACAAGAGGACAAAACAGAGATGCTCTGGGGTTTCAAGTACAAATTAAAATAGGTGGAGAGGATTATAAGGAAAAGGGAAGATGTAATTTAAAAGGAAAGATAACTCATTAAGTATAGGGTTTGCTGACTTTGTGGTGTCAGTGAGACATTCACATAAAAATGCCCAAGAGACAACTGGAAACACAGGACTGACAATATAGCTCAGAAAGCAGTTCAACTGTTCAAAGAACAGATTCTATGGAGCAATAAGAAGTGGAAGATTGTCAAACAGTTAGAATATGAATAAGCACTGAGAGTAAACAGTAAGTATGAGGAGGCAAAAGCAAAAGCTCAAAGCAGTAGCAATTGGGGAAGATTTTTGGATGTGGGGGGGGTGACCTTGACATGGTCAAAGCAATGTCCTGAAGAGTGTGTGTGTGTTAAAAAATGAGGAGTGGAAATACATGACAGAAAGAAGAGATAGACTGTTCTATAATGTTCCAGAAAACTGAACTGGGATGATGATAGAAATTAAAGGAAGCTGTATCAGAGCTCCATATTAGGAGATATCCTTATTAACAGTAAAAATATTTAACAAAGGAATGAGTTGCCTTACTATTAAGGACACTCAACTGAATGCTTAAGCATTTATGAGTCCTGGAGAAGAAATTTTGTTCTATTTGAGAGTTGAGACTGTTCTATTTGATATTAAATTCTGATCATCCTCATATTAAGCAGTAACTCCCATTCCTCCCTCTCTCCTAGCTTCTGGCAACTTCTATTCAACTTTCTGTGTGTGTGTGTGTGTGTTTAACTATGCTAGGGATTGAACCAGGGCCTCACACATGCTAGATAAGTAAACTTTTACCACAGAACTACACCCCAAACATTCCACTTTTTGTATCTAGAATTTGCCTATTCTGGATAACTGATTACATGGAAATCATTATTTTATGTCTGACTTATTTCCCTTACTATGTTTTCAAAGTTTATCCACGTCAGAACACATATCAGAACTTCATTCCTTTTTATGGCTGAATAATATTCCATTAAACATATATACTACATTTTGTTATCTATTGATGGACAAGGGTTGTTTTCTACTTTTGGCTACTGTAAATAATGTTTCAATGAATATTAGTTTATAACTATCAGCTCAAGTCTCTGTTTCCAATTCTTTGGGGGCAACTAATACAAAATTGTTGGATTGTAGGATAATTCTATGTTTAGGGTTTGAGAAACGACCAAACTGTTTTTCACAGCAGTAGCATGGGGGTTCCAATTTTTCCAGATCTTCACTAACACTTATTTTCCTTTTTCTATTTTTATCATAGTCATCCTTGTGTGAAGTGCCAGCTCACCATGGTCTTGAATTGCATCTCCCTAATGATTATAAAATACAGAGTTTTTGTTGGAGAAAATGAAAAAATTTGGGGTATAAATATTGGTGATGATTATACATCATTTGAAATATATTCAAGGCCACTGAATTATACACATATGAATGGTTAAAATGATAAAAATCATGTTATAAACATTTTACCACAATTTTTAAAATCAAGAAAAAATTATGGCTAGGGATAAAGCTCAGTGGTAGAACACTTGCCAAGCATGAACAAGGCCCTAGGCTTTATCCCTAGCACCACAAAAACAAACAAGTAAACAACAACCCATTAAAAGCCAACTGTGGTGCACACAACTATAATCCCAGAGACTTGGCAGGCTGAAGCAGGAGGATCAAAAGTTCAGGGCCAGCCTCAGCAACTTAGCAAGACCCTCAGCCATTTAGTGACAGCTTGTCTCAAAATAAAAAATAAAATCTGGCTGGGGATATGGCTCAGTAGTAAAATGCTCCTAGGTTCAGCCCCAGCACAAGAAAAAAAAAATTAAATGATTCCCTAAGCCAATAAAATTTTATTATTCAGATTTCAGTATAGAAAAGGAAATAAAAATATCAGTTTAGATATTTCAACTAGAAAAACATTTAATATAAGAACTAAGATACTTATAAGTTGTTCAAAATAATGGAACAACTGAGAATCAGAAGTCAGTCACTGAACTGAGATAAAGGATACTCTGAGAGCCAGAGGTTCAAAAGCTGAGGCCGCTGCTAATACTATTGGCTTTTTATTCCCATGAAGCTGGTAGTGAACACTGGAATGATTAGTCTAGCTACCTCTATTGCATCTAACAGATCTTACAACCATACCAACCAGTCAAAACAGCAGTAAAAAGAAAGCTGCCTTCTGTAACTTCCCAATTGTAAGAATGCATCTGACTTAGAAAACACCCTAAGTTGTGCCCGCCCCCAGATGTAAGAAAATTTAGGAAATGCAGTACATTTTGTTGTTTTTAAGATGTTAGAGGATGGAAAATGTGAAAATTGAGGTACACTTTGTACAATAGCATTCATAGAGCATTTTATTTTAGAAACAGAAACAAATAGTGGTGCATTTCAGAATAAATGACATCTTAAATTTAGCTTTCTTATCTCTCTATATAAAAACAGAATTTTCTCATATAATCTTCAAAAAGCTTTATTATTTGCATTTAATCTATCCAGAATTTGTAAACCTTATGAAGTAAGAGTCTATTCTTTCTCAGGTTTCCAGGATCATTCAAATAAAAAGGCATTCTCTAATTATCAGCATATATTCATCAATTATCAAAGTAATCCATGCACATAGATCATATTCTATTCCACTGTCCAACTATAACCAGACTATACTATACTCATGACAATGTCTTGTTTACTATACTTTGAAATGTTTAATAATTGATTAAGTTCTCCTACCTTATTCTTCTTTGAGTGTACTGGATGTTTCAGGCCCTTTATTTATCTTCCACAGAATTTTAGAATTAGATTTTCTACAAAATAAAAAAACCAACCCTGTGCCCAACATTACCCTATTAAAAATCTGACTAGGGCTGAGGTTGTGGCTCAGTGATAAGAGCACTTATCACACTTAGTGTGAGGCACTGGGTTCAATCCTCAGCACCACATAAATAAATAAATAGATAGTTAGATAAATAAATAAAATAAAGGTATTGTGTCACTACAACTAAAAACTAAATATTAAAAAATATTTGACTGTGGGCTGGAGCTGGAACTCAGCGGCACAGCGCCTGTCTAGTATGTATGAGGCACTGGATTTGGTCCTCAGCACCAGATAAAAATAAACAAATAAAATAAAGGAATTCTGTCCATCTACAACTACCAAAAACAAACAAACAAAACAAAACAACAAAAAAACCCCATTTGACTGGGATTATATAAATCCATTGGGAAGAGAACTAATATCTATACATTACAGAATCTATCAATGACATGGCATGTGGCACCAATCATTAAGTCTTTAATAATTTATTTCAATAGGCTTTAAGAAGTCTTCAGCCATATTAGAGATTTATTTCTGGGCACATCTTTTTTTATGCTATTGTCAGTGATTATGATTTTTCCTTTCTATTTATTGCCAGTATACAGTAATAAAGTTATCTTTGAATTTATTAACATTTGTATATTTTCTAAATACATGGTCTGTAGTCCATGAACGGTTTCATTTCTTCTTTTCCAATTCTTATTTTTTTAAATTTCTTTTTCTTGGCTTAGTAGTTACATTGGACAACACATCTCTCTCTCCTAGACAACATAAAGTTCTCAATACTTCAAGTGTCATAGTCTAATTAAGGCCTGACCAATATTTTACAGTTAATGTTTATTTCAGAACATCCTCATATTTGTCACTCTCTGCTCTTTATACTCTTTTGCATTTCAGACCTTTATTTTAAATCTTTAACTAAAAAGTACTAAAGTATACTTCAGAATTTTCTTTCAATTGACAATTATTTTCTTCGAGAATGCATGATTTCTTTATTTTTTAATTTGTTTTAATTAGTTATACATGACAGTAGAATGCATTTATGCATTTGATATATCATACGTAGATGGGATATAATTCTCATTTTTCTGAGTGAACATGTTGTAGAATCATATTGGTCATGCAGTCACACATATATATAAAATAAAGTCTGATTCATTCTACTATCCTTCCTGTCCCCACATTCCCTTCCCTCTTCCTTCCATCACTTCCCTCTTCCTAATCTAAGGTAATGCTATTCTTCTCTAGTGCCCCCTGCCTCATTGTGAATTAGCGTCCACACATTAGAGAAAACATTCGGCCTTTGGTTTTGTGGGGAGAATGTATGATTTTTTGATTAAAAAGTTGGCTGTCAGTCTATAGATGCTCCTTTGAAGGGAATCTTTGTTTCTGGCAGCTTTTAAGATTTTTCTCCTTCTATTGGTATTTGTGTATTTTACTATGATTTGTCTGGGTGCAGATGCACTTTTTAAATTTTTTATTTGTTCTTTTTAGTTATATGACATAGAATGTATTTTGACATATTATACATACATGGAGTATAGCTTCCCATTTTTGTGACTGTACATGATGTGGAGTTATACTGGTTATGTATTCATATACGAACACAGGAAAGGTATGTCTGATTTATTCTACGGTCTTTCCCATTTCCATTCCCCTTCCTTCCCCCTACTCCCCTGTCCAATTCCTCCAATTCAGTGAACCTCTAACTCGCTGGCCCCTATTGTGAGTCAGCATCCCTATATCAGAGAGAACATTTTAGCCTTTGGTGTTTGGGGATTGGCTTATTTCACTTAGCATGATGGTCTCCAGTTCCATCCATTTACTGGCAAATGCCATAATTTCATTCTTCTTTATGGCTAATATTCCATTGTGTATATACACTACATTTTCTTTATCCATTCATCTGTTGAAGGACACCTCGGTTGGTTACATAGCTTAGCTTCTGTTAATTGGTGTGGCCATGTCACTATAGTATTATGATTTTAAGTCCTTTGGGTATAAATTGTGGAGTGGGATAACTGGGTCAAATAGTGGTTCTATTCCATGTTTTCTAAGGAAACTCCATATTGCTTTCCAGAGTGGTTGTATCAATTTGCAGTTCCAACAATGTACTTCTTAAATCTATCAGTTGGTCTTTTATTAGATCAAGAAAATTTTCAGTGTGATATCTCTTTTCATATATTATCCCTGTACTATTCTCTTTCTCCCCTCCCATCTTTCCCAAGCTCTGCTTAAATAATGTCAGGTCTAACTCTGTCTTCCATGTCTCTTAAACTCTCTTCAATATTTTATAGTTTTCTGACTCTCAGGGTTGTATTCTGGTAAGCTTCTTCTGCCTTATCTTCTAGGCAACCAATTCTTCCTTCAGCTAAGTATAATCTGTTAATTCTTTCTTTTAGGTATATTTGGTATGCAGTATTTTCATTTCTGGGATTTACATTTTTTCCCTAAATCTAAGAAGTCACTCTTTATAATCTCTTTTTCCCTGCTCGTCTTCAATTCTTTAAACATAACAGCAATTGTTTTAAATTCATCTGATGTTTATAATATCTGAGGATTTTGTGGATCTATTTCTGCTCCGCTGTTTCTTATTCATATTGCCAGCTGAATGCATGCTTGGTTACTTTCTATTTTAAAGAAGCTTACTTTTAAATACATAAAGAAAACTGCATGAATTATACTGATCTAATAATTCTACAGATATATAACATGTATTCTAATTACACATATTTTGCTTGTTATTTCTTTTTACTATGCTTGCTTATTTGTGACAACATACTATTCGCTGTTAACTACTATTCATAGTAACTCCTTGAGAATAAAATGCCTTTCTCCACAAATGATTTGCATTTCCTTCTGCCAGGCCTTGGGAATACCATTAGTCTGAAACTAGGAATCACAACAAATGGCTTGAGGGTTGATGGACCACTCACATAGCAAACCTGGGCTGCAAATCAGTGTGAGGGCTAAAACTGTCCTCAAAATTTGAAAGATTTGTTTTTCTTACTTTGTTTTCTTTCCTTGTTCCATTCAACCTTCCCTTTGATCCCTGAGGTACAAGAGTGAACAGATAGTTTAGTTCTGCTTTGCTGATAACCTAATGATTATCCTTGGGGTTCCATCTAACAATGAGATTGTTCTTTCCGACTCTGACTGTAGATAAACGTTAGGCCTTGACTTCTATCCTCTCCACTCTGTAAAATCTACTGAACCCAGGTCCAAACATGTATACACTAGCAACTACCCTTAGGGCAAAAGTCATTTCATCCTTCACTTATTTCTTTGGTTCCTGTTTATTCCTAGAATTTGGCCTTGCAGCTCCCTCTTCAAGCTGTTTTTAAAAAAAAGATTTTTTGGTTAGTTGTATTCATCAAAAAGGTTAATCATAATAATCCAGTCTACCATTTCAGAGAACAAAAACTGATTTCCCTTTTTATAACTATTTTGCAATAATTCCTTTAACTGTCCTAAATGAAATTAGGAGATCATCTTTCTAAGTGCAATTTTAAAAGCTTACTACCTATTAATACCAATATGATTAATAATTATATGAAAGAAATAATTTATAGTAAATATTTCAAAATATATAAATAATTATAATAAACAGTATAATAAGTTGTTTGCGCAATATTATACATAGAATCACTATGACTATGAGTTACAACTTCAGACTCAAGTGAAGATATTTGAGTCACAAACACTGTACAAGCAGTGCTGCCATAAATTACATTTTTTTTTTTTTTTTTAATTTTTAGGCTGGGGTTGTAGCTTGGTGGTAGAGTGCTGCCTCGCACGTGTGAGGCACTGAGTTTGATGGAAGGAAGGAAGGAAGGAAGGAAGATTTTTATTTGTTCTTTTTTAGTTATACACGACAGTCTAATGTATTTTGACATATTATGCATACATGAAGTGTTAACTTCCCATTCTGTGGTTGTACATGATGTGGAGCTACACTGGGGGGTATATTCATATATGAACATAATGTAATGTCCAATTCATTCTACTATCTTTCCCATTCCCACCCCCCTCTCTTCATTACCTTCTGTCTAATCCAAAGTACTTCTATATCGCATCACCCCACCCACTGTGTGTTAGCATCTAACAGAACATTCAGCTTTTGGTTTTGGGGGATTGGTTTATTTCACTTAGCGTGATACTCTCCAATTGCCAGGGTCCTGCCCTAGTGGGGTCCAGGGACTCCAGTTCCATCTATTTACAGGGAAAAGCCATAATTTCATTCTTCTTTATGGCTAAGTACTATTCCATTGCATATATACACCACATTTTCTTTATCCATTCATCTATTGAAGGGTACCTAGGTTGGTTCCATATCTTAGCTATCGTGAATTGAGCCATATGAACATTGTTGTGGCGGTGTCACTATAGTATGCTGATTTTAAGTTCTTTAGGCATATATCGAGGAGCAGGATAACAGGGTCAAATGGTGGTTCCATTCCAGGTTTTCTGAGAAATCGCCATATTGCTTTCCAGAGTGGTTGCACCAGCAATTAATGAGGGTACCTTTTTCCCCACATCCTCTAAAGTGATGAAGAACTCTGATAAAGTTCTGAAAGAAAAAAAACTTTAATCTTTCTCCAACATATGTACCAACCAAATTCCTAAAACTTTTAGTGTGCTCTAACAAAGCCTTATACATAAAAGTTAAATTTTTAAGCTCATATCATAATTACTTTTTTCACTTACATCACTGAAATCCAGCAAGTTATGTAGTTAGTTGGAATAATTCTTTTTTAAAGGGTGATTTATTGGTTTTCCCTGTGCGCAACGTAACTGTCAGCTCCATCAGTTCCATGCACCCTTTAGTAGAATCCACACCATGCATTTTGCTTTGGGAGTAGGAACTGTGCTCTGAAGAGTTCAATATGTGTAAGCCAGGTCCCAAGGTAGTTAGAATAATTTTTAAATCTGCAGAATGTACTGAGAATTGTGGGATGGCTGACTTCCCCTTCTCCAATCTTGGTAACAAAACACCTCAAAGAATTTTATCCAATTGCATCCAATAGAAAGTGCATATTTTTTTTCAGCTTATCAGTCTGCTCTATCATCCAGTCCCATCTAATTTAGTCAAATTTTACATCATAGAATTTGCTACTATAATCAGATTGTTATGTTCCTTAACCAAAACTACTATATGTATTTGTAACTCTAATTCTTTGTAAATATGATTCCCACTGTCTATTCCATTCTTTTTCCTGTCTTCTACCTGCCTAGGTTAAACACTATTTTATATCAAGACCCCATTAGCTCAAAATAGCCTTTTATTTATGAACTTCTATAGCATTTAGTAATTCTCCATCTTAATCATAAGCTACCATATTCATGCCTTGTCACCTCAATTAAGAGTGTTATCTGCTATGGGTGCAGTGGTGCATGCCTGTAATCCCAGCAGTTCAGGAGGAACGCCAGTTCAACGTCAGCCTCAGTAACTTAGTGAGGCCCTAAGCAACTTGGCAAGACCCTGTCTTAAATAAAATATAAAAAGGACTGGGGATGTGGCTTAGTGGTTAAGTGCCCCGGGTTCAATTCCTGGCACCAAAAAAAAAAAAGTGTTATCTTTGGGGTTTGAGGTGCTCTCAGTGTACAGCACATACCTAGTATGTATGAAGCCCTGGGTTTGATCTCTAGCATCACACACACACACACACACACACACACACACACATTCTCTCTATTTCTCTCTCTCTCTCTCTCACACACACACACACACACACACACAGTTATCTTCTAAAAGCCCTTTTCCACTCTCAAATGAAATCAAGTGTAATTCCAGTATATAAGTTTATGAAGTAGAACGTTTACCTGAAGCAGAAACCTCACAAACTAGGCCTGGCCCATGAGCTGCTTCTTCAGCACTCCCCAGCCCTCAGATAATCTTTGAAATAACCTTATACTATGCAATTTTTCAGTCCTTCTCCTTTAAGGGAAGAAAACTCCTTAACTTTACAGGAATGAAGAACTTAGTGCTACATAAGTCAATGTAATTCTGAAAACAAACTGAAAAATATTTAAGTGGCACTAAGTCCTGTGTTAAGCAATGACAAATTAAATATGAATCTCATATAACTCTCAACTTTAAAAGGGTAGAGAAACTGGGTATTGTGTATCTACAGTCTCAGCTACTCAGGAGGTTGAGACAGAACTGCTCAAGTCCAGGAGCTCTAGACCAGCCTGGGCTACAAAGATCCTTTTATCTTTTAAAATAAATAATAAAGTAAATAAAAGTCTAGAGCTGCACAGATCAAGGTGATCACTAGCTACATGTGACCATTTAATTAAAATTTAAAAATAATTAAAATTGAGTTCTCAGTCCTATTGGGCAAATTCTGAGTGCAAAATAATCACAAACATATATGGCTACTGCCTTTTCCCACTGGACAGCAAAGAACATTTCCACCAAAGTATGACTGAACAGTACTTACTGGTAAAGAGGAAACTAATACCAACAAAAAACTTGAATACAAAATGGTGAATAAAATGATATATGTAAACTTTGGGATACTATAAAAGCAGAGGACAAACTAGGTCTTAGAGGTTATGAAGGCCTTCTACAATAAATGGTAGGTGAGGTTAAATTTGAAAGGTTTGGAGGACTAGGACAGGGGAATCTATATTTCAGGCAGTAGAAAAAGCATGGGCTAAGACAAGTTAAATTTGAAGATTAAAAAAAGTAACAGCAATTACTGTACTGTACAGAGCAAAAGTCAGACTGCAGTGAAGATGCTTTTCTACAAAGACAAAATAATAAATACCCAATTCAGAAAGAATGAAGGAAAATTTTTAAAAAGAAAAATAAGTTATCGGATCTCTCCAAATTTGGCTTAAATTCATGGCAGGACAATGGCAGATGCTTCATGGAGAAGTAATAATTCATGTTCTATTTCCCAAAGATGTTTGAGTCAAAATGAGAATGACTCATACCAAGTGTTAAACTGCCTTGACAAGTTACATTTAACTCTGATCTGAGGACCTACACCAAAAAGTCAGGAGATCCACAATGCTGTTCAGACATTTCATAACTTAATATTGCCTATCAGTTTTACTGCTTGTCCCTACTCCATTCACTCTCACATGCTGCTAAAAAACTTTAACACATTCATTTCTCTCTTTAAAACACAGTATTTCCAAACTCTTCTTCCAGGCTGATAACCTCTTACTTCATTAAGGACAAAAAGAAAAGAAAAAACACCAAAGCAACTGCAAGAGACCACATCAGACTAGGATCATCACATCTCCTGACCTGGCAGAACTTGCTATCATATACTTTGCCTTATCTCCTATGATCATAAAGTCACTCTTCTACTTGTACACTAAATTGTTTTCTCTCTTACCTCTTCAGAGGCACTGCTTCAGCAATTCTCTCCTTCTCAAAATCACTGATGTTTTACTGTCTTATGGTTTATTTATTTTTATGTGGTGCTGAGGTTCAAACCCAGGGCCTCACATGTGCTAGGCAAGCACTCCACCACTGATCCACAACACCAGCCCCTTACTATTTTTAATTATAATTATATCACTATGCTTTCAGAGAACTTCAGATAGGGAACAAAATAAAATTCAGAGTAGTCCTTACATTCCTATTCTAGAGCCAATGAATGTGTTTATTTCCTCTTAGGTTGTACATGATCACCTCTAACACTGATCATCTGTACAGTCTTTGTAATTGTAGTGAATCTAAATTTTGGGGGGTAGAAGATACTTTTGAGAATCTAAAGAAAGTCATAGATTCTCCCCTTCCCAACGTTCAGTAACACATGAAATTTAAAAATCAAATTTCAAATCTCTAAAAAATCCTCTGAGCTAGATTTACCTTATTTGAAGACTTAACTATAAAGCTACAGTAATCAAGATAATGTGGTATCAGCCTAAGAATAGACAGAAAGATCCGTAAAACTGAGTAGAATCTAAAGTAAACAAACATAAGCAACTGACTTCAATAAAGGTACAAAGATAATTACATAGAAAAGGTGAGTGTTTTCAAAAAATGTGAAACATCTGTACATCCTTACATGAAAGAATGAATGCCAGGATCCCATGGACCCCAAAATTGGAGGATGCTCAAGTACTTTACATACAATGTTGTGGTAAATATGCACAAAACTTGTGCACATCCTCCTACTCCTATAAATCATCTGTAGATTACTTATAATACGTAGTACAAAGTAAATGTTATAGAAATAGTTGTTATACTATATTGTTTAGGGAACAATGACAAGAAAAAAATCTATACTAATTCAGTATAGACCCAATTCATTTAAAAAAAAATTTTCCCCTAGTGCTAGGGACTAAACCCAGGGCTTCACACATGCTAGGCAAGAGCTCTACCACTTAAGAACTACACCCCCGGCCCTTTTCGAATATTTCTGATTCTTGTTCAACTGAATTTACAGATGCAACAGGGCCAGCTACATACAAAAATTAACTCCAAGTGGTTCATAGACATAAGTGTAAAAGGTATAAATTTATAAGAAAATACAGAAGACTTTCATGACTCTGATCTGAGGACCTACACCAAAAAGTCAGGAGATCCACAATGCTTTTCAGACATTTCATAACTTAATATTGCCTATCAGTTTTACCGCTTGTCCCTACTCCATTCACTCTCACATGCTGCTAAAAAACTGAGTAGAATCTAAAGTAAACAAACATAAGCAACTGACTTCAATAAAGGTACAAAGATAATTACATAGAAAAGGTGAGTGTTTTCAAAAAATGTGAAACATCTGTACATGACTCATGAACTATAAAAGAGAATTCATTAATTGATCTCATCAAAAAATAAAACTATGTCTTAGAATGTGGCTCAGTGACACAGCTTATCTAGCAAGCATAAAGCCCCGGCTTTAATCCTCAACACTTTAAGGAAAAATAAAGAGCTGGGCATGGTGGCACATGCCTATAATCCCAGCAGCTCAGGAGGCTGAGACAGGAGGATTATGAGTTCAAAGCCAGCCTCAGCAACACTGAGGCACTAAGCAACTCAGTGAGACCCTTACTCTAAATAAAATAGAAAAAATTGAGATGGGGATGGGTTTGGTGGTTGAGTACCCCCAAATTCAATCCCTGGTACAAAAAAAAAAAAAAAAGAAAGAAAGAAAAAGAAAGGGAAGAAAAGAAAAAGAAATAAAACTTCTGGTCATAAAGAGACACTTAGGAAAACAAAACAGATCAGTGAAGGAGATATGTGCGAAACATACCAAGACTTACATCTTGATATAAATAGTACCTTACAGCTCTCCACAGTAAGAAAATGAATATTAAATAAAAAGATTTAAACAGATACTTCACCAATGAAAACACAGATTGTAAATAAGTACATAAACAGATGTCTAATTCACTTAGGAAAATACAAATTAAAATCACAATGAGCCACTACTACATTCCTAATAAAATGGCTAAAAGACTGACTATTCCAAGTGTTGCCAAGGATAAGAGAAT
This sequence comes from Marmota marmota marmota, assembly GCF_001458135.2. Classification (NCBI taxonomy): domain Eukaryota; kingdom Metazoa; phylum Chordata; class Mammalia; order Rodentia; family Sciuridae; genus Marmota; species Marmota marmota. Next base: position 10,758,153 of record NW_026000164.1, on the reverse strand, counting down.
AACAAACTCTTGTTCATTGTGGGTGGCAATTTCTTATGAAGTTAAACACACGACCCATCAATCCCACTTCTAAGAGAAATGAAAACCTGAATCCAAATGTTTAGAGGAAGAGGGATGGGAGGAAAAGGGACAGGGCAGGGGATTTGCAAGGATGGTGGAATGTGATAGACATCATTACCCAAAGTACATGTATGAAGACATGAATTGGTGTGAAAATACTTACAAACAGGTATGAAAAATTGTTCCATATGTGTAATAAGAATTGTGATGCATTCCGCTGTCACGTATTTAAAAAATAAAACCAATTAAAAAAAATACTTTATTCCCCCCCCCAAAAAAAGAAAAAGCAAAAAGAAAGAAACTAATTTCTGATACTGCAACATAGATGAGTCTCAAAAGTATCATACCAAGTGAAAAAATCCAAAATACACAAAATTACATAGTATATTATTCCATTTATGACTTTCTGGAAAAGGCAAAACTAGAGATCACATCCACATAGGTGTTTGCCAGGGACAGAAAGTGGGAAATGAGATGAATGGAAAGAGGAAATAGGAAACATTCTGGGATGATAAAAATATTCTGTATTTTTGATTGTGCGAAAGTTACATGGTTATACATAACTTTATCAAAATACAAACCTGTACATTTAAAATGGTAAATTATGTGTAAACTATATACTCAAAATCTAATTTTTAAAAAAGGAGTTATGAACTTTCTATAGGCCTCTAAATCATCTCTTAATTTCAGAATCTCAAATATGATAGTTTCTCTGGCTGAGACCTCTGGTATCAGAAAACTTCAGTTCTTGAACTAAATCCGGCCCATGACCTGTTTTTATTTAGTCCACAAATTAAGAATGGTTTTTACAATTTCAAGTGGTTGAAATAAAATTAAGACTATTTCGTGGGACTTTGTGCTTGGTGGCATATGCCTCTAATCAGGAGGCTGACGCAGGAGGGTTGCAAGTTTGAAGCCAGCCCCTGCAATTTATCGAGAACCTGTTATCAAAATTTTAAAAAGGTAAAAAAAAAATTAAAAAGCTGGGGATGTGACTCAGTGGCAAAGTGCCTCTGGGTTCAACCTGCCAAAGGAGGTGGGGGGAACACTTTCATATTTCTGTGTCCTTAAATAAATTTTACTGGAACACAGTCAAGCTCATTCATTTTTATACTGACTATTAGCTGTTTTTGAGCTACAATAACACTGTTGAAAGGTTGTGACAGAAACCTTATGACCCATAATGCTCTTCAGAAAGTGTGTTGACCCCTGGGTTAGACACAAGTTGATTATGACACTTGAGAAGATTCATACCAATCCAAACCTCTCCTTTATACACAGTAGCTCTATCATTTTTATAGCCACAAAACCTTTTTTCAAGGAAACCAACTCATAAAGTAGATAAATGAAGAACTTCAATAATTAAAGTACAGAGACATTAAACACAGCACTGGGGTAAGCTCTAAAGAAGGTTTCTGAATCCCCACAACAGGGTTTTGCAAATTGCCTGTTGCAATTTGGTTGTCAATCTAATAACTGATTTTATGACTAGCATTTTCAAAAAGAGAAAAAAAAAGATGAATAGTATAGAAAATCAATGTCTTATATCTGATAGGGTTTCATTAACTCTTTTACTAAGTATCTGAGTACCTATGTGCCAGGTACTGTTACAGAAGGTGAGGATAAAAAAAGGTAAAAACATACAAATCTATGTCACTTGTGTATATACTGGGGCAATTTAAAATGCTTTTTTCTTACAGAAGTAGAGTGTCTTTAAAAATTATCCTCTGGATAATCTGAAAACCACCATCCTATGATACATTTGTCCCCAAAGTGCTGTCAATAACTAGCTACATATTAAGAATGAAAATAATCTTTCATTTGATGTTACAGAGCTTCCAGAAGATACAAAGTTAATAGAGTTCAAAGCAATTTTTATATTCTGTTTTTATATTCTGTATCAAAGGCATTCCCAAGGCTCAGAAAGGAATGTAAAGTTACAAGGCATCAATTTCCCTCTTATGCACAGTCTTGATATAGGAAGGAAAAATAATAATAGTTTGTTGGTTTTTTTTTTAAAGCCCAAGAGAAAATGGAACCAAAATAATCTCAGAGGGTAGAGGGGTGAAAAAAAAATAATTGCTTAATGTTAGTCTAGAGGCAGTATTAAGAGTTGCTTCTGACTATCACACTAATTACGTACAATAGTAAATTAGGTTAGTAGCCCAAAGAGACTGAAAAATAAAAACTACCTCCAAAAACATAGCATTGCCTTCATAAAATATTTAAGAAAGGAATGGAACAAATGAAGCTTTTGTTTTTATTAACAAAGTTATTTCTAACACTACAATTAAGAAAGCCCTACTTAACTTTAAAAGACAGTAAAGCTCCCAAACAGGCCCACCTACTTTGAAATCAAAAGATCTACATTTCTAATTATGACTTTACAGAATAACCAATATAGGTGAAATAAAGAGAATTAGAAAACTACAAAATAATTTAACTCCTGAGAAAGAAAACCTAGTAAGATACCAAAATGGGGGGGGGGGGGGAAGTGTCTTGTCTTAATGACAATTTGAGGCAAAAATATTGGAAAATTAGGATATTATGACAAAATGGTCAATAAATTCTCAGTTACATTAAATATTCAAGGTGTCAAAATAAAATACATTTTATCAGTTCTGAAGGAAAAAATTATGATTAGATAAAAAAAGGAAAAGAAAGAACACCAAGTAGTTGTCTCATTTTACAAGGTAGGCACAGGTCTTAGAAAATGCCAAAAAATGGCCAGGCACAGTGGGGAGTGCCTGTAATCCCAGCACTTGGAAGGCTGAGGCAGGAGGATCACAAGTTCAAAGCCAGCCTCAGCAATTTAGTGAGGCTCTAAAGCAACTCAGTGATACCCTGTCTCTAAATAAATGGGCTGGGAATGTGGCTCTGTGGTTGATGCCCCTGGGTTCAATCTCTGATACCAAGAGGGCAGAGGAGGGAGGGAGGGAGGGAGGGAGGAAGGAAAGAACAAATTAATGGAGGGAGGATGCAGCTTCCTCATCACTCACAGATAAAGGTTCTATTAGTTAGATCTGCTTCCTATTCATCCTAATCAGGAAAGTAGGGGTCAGAAAAACATGAAAAGTCAGAATGCTCTAGCTTGTTATCCTAATATAATTTTTCTAGCTATTGTCCAAATACAATCAAATCAAATTTGTGTTCAGGTTTACTACATTCAAGTATTCAAGTATCCAGTCCAATACTCTTTTCTCATCTCTTTACTGACAATAAATATTAGTGACCAATATCAGATAATTTCCTAAATAAAAGGGGTGAGTAGATGCATAAAGGAGTTCATTAAGGTGAGGAGAAAGAAAAGTGTACCGAAAGGGAATACAGAAATACCAAAGACAGCTGTTGCATAGTTTTCTGCCTAAAGGAAACCTTTGACTATATCTAGACAAATATTAACATTAATTGCCAAAACTGCACATGCATCATCTACCTTAGTGGGAATACCACTCCTACCTTAGTGGGAATACTACTTTTCAGGGATATGATGCAATCTAACCCCTGGTTCACAAACACTACATTCAATTTGGACCTCATTATAAGGGAGATCCCATCCCAGAATATTCCCTAGTTACTGCATTATCATAATTACATAGCTTAACCAAAATTGTCCGTAAGATATCTTGAAAACAAGAAAAAACAACTGCAATTGTAATCTAAATATAAGATTATAATAAACTGCCTTCTACCGAAACACAGCACAAGAGGTGCAGGGTAATATCCTAGTATCACATATTTTTTATATTCAATGTATTTATTGTGCCTTATTTTCATATTATACCATATACCACATAATTATTGAAAGCAACATCGCATTGGGGATGTAGTTCAGTCATAAAGTGATTGCCTAGCATGCATAAGGCCCCGGGTTCAACCCCCAGTCCCACCAAAATAATAATAATAATAATAATAATAAATTATTCATGAGACAGGTACAAGGGCTCTGTAATTTATCAAGACAATCAAATTCAACAGGAAAAAACAGAGGCTTCAAAAACAGCCTGAAAGACACATCAAAGAAAAATGAATGATCAAAAGTAAACATTTAATGCCCCAAGTATAAACACATTTATTTAACAAACATTAAATAAGTTCCTGTCTAATATTCTAATTTAAGCCCCTACAAAGTTATAAAAATACAAGACATGAAATCTGTTAATTCCTCAAAGTAATTTTAAATACTAAAATCTACATTCTATATCTAAGATGTTTGAATTTAAAAAATTTAAAATAAACTACTATCCAAAAAAGCTGATTAGCTAAATCATACCCTAATGATACATAAAAAGTTTTGCTATATTTTTAAGTTAAAAAGAATTACAAAGTGGGTATGGCACACACTGGTAACTTCAGCTACTTAGGAGGTTGAGGCATAAGGATCCAAAATACAAGGCCAACCTGGGCAACTTAGAGACACCCTGGCCAAATAAATAAATAAATAAGAATAGGGACACTGTTCTGAGGTAGAGAGCTTTTCCTAACATGCGTGAGGCCCTGAGTTCAATCTCAGTACCAGGGGGAAAAAATTACAAAACCACGTAATACAAAAGTGTACTACAATAGCATAGAAAGAGGAGACAGAAACCAAAATGTTTATAGCAATTTTATCTTGGTGGTAAGATTATAGATGACTTTTTTTTTTCCTTTTTCCTTTTTGTATTTACACTTCTGATTTTTCAATATGAATGTGCTTTCCCTCTGTAATTAGAATTTATTTACCACAGGTGAAATTTCCCTCTTGACAAACTTCTTTTTAAAAGCTTATATTTTAATGTCAGGTAAGATAAATTTTCAGAATGTAATATGCTGTTACACAGAAGCACAATTTTTCATGTCTTTCCATGTCCTTGACAATTATATGATATTCTTTTTAGTACAATATAAGAAAGACAGTTTAATTAAAAGATCATTGTAAATGTCAATTTCTACTGAATATCAACTTCAAATTAAAATTATATCTTGAAAGAATTTTGTTTTCTGTAATATTGATATCTACACTCAAAAGAGGTAGACTTTTTATCATTTATTACCACGCCCCCAAGATAAATACCTTTATTATTAGCTCTTAAAAAAACATTGAGGATAAACTATTCATCACTAAACACTGAAATCCAGGTGGAGGGAGTCAGTGGAAAACATCTGTATTTTACTAAATAAAATTAAAGAATGCACTTACAGTTTCAGAAGATGCAAACATGTTTTCCAACTGCTGGCAATTTAAACTTAATTTCATCTAGCCTAGAGGTTCTCAAGCACTGATATGTGGGAGTTGCTCAGGAAGTAAGCCAAATACAGAAAACCATAGCCCTAGTGCTCACCTAAGGCACTATCCAGCAGGTAGAATTCTGAACAGCCTGGTCCTTTCAAGTGAAATAGCGGGGCAGAAATTCGACTTAATAAAAGCCTTCTCTATAGAATTGCAAAGTGTCCCAATAATTCTGAAAGGAACTTCTCAATGTAAACAATGGTATATCAGAGAATTACAATTTCATAACTCCTACCCATTAATTCATCTGTTCTTCTCTGTAGTAGCCTTCAAACATCTATACAATTCAACAAAACCACACATGCACTGCAGAGTAAGTAAACCCCAAAGGCACCTGTGCCTGATAAGACAAAGGCATATCCGATTCCAGGAGAAAATAGACAGCAGATGTGACCCCTGTATTTATCCATTAAAAACAATGTATCCTAAAAATAAATTTCCATGTCAACCGAACAAAGATGTTTATAAATAAGAAGGAATGTGGAGGTGTGGGGAAGACAAGAGGAAGCTTCAGTAAGTTAAGTACCCAAAGCCAGGAAACAAGACAGAATGAATGCTAAGAGGGCAAGGGAAACAGAATAAACTAGGAACTGGATGAAGGGAAGAGCTTTATCCTTGGAATCCAAGCAGTTGAGAGAAATGAATAGATATTAGTAGGAACTGATGTGAACAGAAAACTGGAAAGTGAAATGATTTTAAGTTAAGAAATAAGAAAAAAGGGGAAATTTAGACTAGACCAAGTGATGTACAGACCACATTTTGGGCACAGATGGAGATGGTATATAAAAGGATGGAAAACAATAAAAAAAAAAAAATATTAGACTAATTTCCAAACTAAAGAGCATGAGGCAGGAGAAAGAAAATTGCAAAGAACAAGATGGAAAAATAAGTCACACTAACCAATAATAATATAGGTAGGATATATATTACATTATTAGTTATAAAGTATAATAGCGTATTGTTCTGTGTAGTAAGGTACCAAATTCTGAATATAGTGAAGTTCATGCAATAAAAACGTAAATTAAGTAACTTGACAAGGTGACAAAAGGCTTAATAGTGCAAAGACAGGAAAGAGGCAAAAACTGAAGAGAGGAAAAAGTGAGAGAGAAAAATAGGACGAAAAGGAGGACAACACAGAGAAATCAATCAAATTTACTTTAAAAAAGAATAAAGAGGTGTGGATGCACAGTGAGAGACTAGTCAAAAGGTGTCAGTAGGGTAAGGGTGCAAAGAGCCAAGCGAACCGGAGGGAATCTTGACAGCTTCAGGGTTCAGAAAGTGAGTAGCTTTAAAGTGTCCAGAAGGGTTCCTGAAGATAACAATAGATAAGGACGGAAAGGAACCCACGGAAAGGAGCGGCGGAGCGAAGCAGAGGGCCTCAAGAGGACCAGGGTTAAGAGAAGTGCAAAAATGCTCTTCAGTGGAAGCAGAGGTTAGGAGGCTGGCAGGTCCGACAAATGGAAAATGTGCGGGGCGAGAGGCGATGACGCGATGGGGGTTACCAGTCAGAGACAGAGCACTTGACAAATATTAGGGACGAGGGACCCGAGACCGGGACGAACAGGGCAGCAGAAACTGTGCGATCCGGGGGCGGATGATCTGGAGCAGACCACATGGCTGGAATTTAGCACCAGGGGTTGGATGCTAAACACGACCCACACAGAGACCATTGCAGAGGGTGCACTATTTGTCAGACCAGTTCCCTGTGTCGGGTGGCCACCCACCTACCTGGCTGGGTTCTGCTGTCACTGTGCAGAATCTAGAAGACTTTCTTAGTTGGAACCTGTGCTCCACAGCCAGCAATCTGACCTGTATTTACTACCAGAGCAGAGGCCAAGAAAACGCAGTGTGCCCATGAGACCAAAATATGTGTTGTGATTTGGATACCAGTCGTAAGTCTCCTTCTTCTTGGCCAGTGGCTGCTCACTGAATAGTTTCACTACTTTCATGGATTTGGAATCAGTTGGCCTGGCAACTTCACCAAAGAGCCGAGCACTCAGACGAGTCATGCGCAAAGCATATTCTGAAAGCGAAGACATTTCTTGAGCAGCTAGGAGACTCCCTACAGAAAATGAGAAGAAAAACAGCAATGCACAGTTATTGAAGAAGAATCTGATGAGAACAAAGGAAAGACAGCATGGAATAAAGTATTGAACTGCCAGTTTTCAGCGGACACAACATCTTTGTATGTGGTGCTGAGGATCGAACCCAGGCCGCACGCATGCCAGAGATGAAAAGCAAAAGGCACCTGGGAGTGGTGGCGCCAGCCTGGAGTTCCAGGAGGCTGAAGCAGGAGGCCCACTTGAGACCCGAATTCAGTGTTCCTGGGCGACATGTGGGGTGCTTCTAAGTAAGGCCAGCATCTGCAGGAATGGTGGAGAAAGAGAAATACCCCTAACCAACATTCTCCTTGATTGCTCTGCATGCAGAAGATTTTTGAATACAGAAGTATCATTTTCCAGAAGTGAAGAGTATCCATTGTCTTTCCTCCTTTTGTGTTCCAATTCACAGTTCTGGAGTTACACATAAAGTAGGGTGGCATTTCACAACCGTTGCATACAGTAACTAAGGAATGTCTTGCAATATTAAACAATTCATTTTGCTTTTACCTATAAGTGTATTTCTGGACCTAACCTGAATTTTGGCTTAAAATTTAGAAACATGCTAACACCACATATGGTACATAATTTGAATGTGTTACTAGAGATGTAGTCTCAACTTGAAACAATAGTCATGAATTTTTTTGGAAAAATGAAAAGAATTTTTTTTCTGATATATCTTAAATTGTTAGAGTCTGTAAACAAGTCAAAATAACACCTGGCATTTTGCCAGGGGAATGTTAAAGTTCGTAAACAAGTCTGGATGGTGCCTGGCAAAATGTCAGAGGGAGTGGTTTGAGAAGTAACAAAACCGAGCCATTAGGTGTAGAGATTCCTGATTGGTTGACTGATGTATCTAGTTTATGCTAATTAGATAAGCTGTGTGGAATGTATAAATACTGCTCCTGTCCTGCAATAAACGGCTCCTACTCCTGCTGTATCAACGTACACAAGTTATTCGTCACCCCCCGGTTATTTTGCTGCAGCCGGACTGCGGCA
>NW_026000164.1:10739333-10747181 GCF_001458135.2 Marmota marmota marmota | reverse complement strand
TTTTTTTTTTTTTTTTGGAAGGTGCAATAGACTATATACCATATGTTACCTTTTGGCAAAAATAGGGGGGAAACTATATGTAGTTTTAGAGAAGTAAACCCTCCCATCTGCAGCTTTCCCCCCTCTGGTTTTAGTTACCTGTGGTCACCCATGGTCTGAAAACTGTTAAAGGAAAATTACAGAAATAAACAACTTATAAGTTTTAAATTACATGCCATTGGTTAAAGTGATGAAATCCTGCACCATCTGACTCCATCCCACTGGAATGTGAATCATCCCTTTGCCCAGCCTATCCATGCCATATATGCTACCTGCCTGTTAGTCACTTGGTACCTATTGCAGTTATCAGATTAGCTGTCATAGTATTGCAGTGCTAGTGCTATAGTAACCCTTATTTTACTTAATAATACTCCCAAAGCACAACAGTAGTAAGTCTGGCAAATTAGTTACACTGTATTATTATAATCATTCTATTTTTTTATTCGTTTTTATTGTTCGTCTGCTCTGCCTAATTTGTAAATTAAACTTTATCACAGGTATCTATATTAAGAAAAAATAGAATATATGAAGTTTGGTAGTATCCACAATTTCAAATATTCACTGGGAGTCTTGAAACTTGTCCCTATGGATAATGGGAAAGTAAGTGTGTGTGTGTGTGTGTGTGTGTGTGTGTGTGTTTAATAGAATGAAAATGGAATGAAAGGGATGGGTAAGAACAGAGTGGAGGGGACAGAATGGAAGTGAAACCTCTGAGTCTATCTTTTAATGTGTTTCTGTTTTAATCAGCCTTTTCACTGCTGTGACTAAAAGACCTGACAAGAACAATTTTAGAGGACAGAAAGTTTATTTGAGGGATTACCATTTCAGAGGTCTCAGTCCACAGACAGCTGGCTCCATTCCTTGAGGCTCACAGTGAGGTAGAATATCATGGATAGTATGGTGGAGGGAGGAGGTGCACATGATGATCAGAGAGCAGAGAGAGACTCCATTCACCAGATAAAAATATATACCCCAAAGGCACACCCCCAATGCCTCCTGCAGCCACGCCCTACCTGCCTTCAGTTACCACTCAGTTATTCCCCATCAGAGGATTAATTCACTGATTGGGTGAAGGTTCTCATAACCCAGTCATTTCACCTTTGAATATTTTTGCATTGTCTCACACATGAACTTTTGGGGGATACCTAATATCTAAACCATAATAATTTATGAGAGAAGTATATTAAGAATTTTAAATTTATGAGACAAGTAAATAAGTTTGGAAGGTGCAATAGACTATATACCATATGTTACCTTTTGGCAAAAATAGGGTGAAAACTATATATAGTTTTAGAGAAGTACCCCCCCATCTGCAGCTTCTAAGCATGCAGTTAGTTTCATTTGGAATATAAGAAACAATAACAGTAACACAGTGCAATATATTGTTTAACAATTTGGTAACATAATTGCACAGATAAATGATTAACTCAAGTATCTTTTTTTTTTTTTTTTTTTTGTAACGTGTGACACTGGGGATTGAACTCAGAGCTTCGCACATGCCAGGCATGCTCCTCCATGAGCTCTATCCCCAGGCCCTCAAGTTTCTTTTGAATGTAGTTTTCTAAGTGTAGATTTTTACTGTGTAGGATTAGCTAGACTGCAGCTATCTCCCAGAATTCTCTTCTTTCATGGAAGACCTGCTCAGCCAGTCTTTAAATATATTCCCTGGGATGATCCAGAGAAAACTCCCTTCACCAAATCTGATAAGAAATGCAGTTGAGAGGGTAACTCAGAGGTGTTTGTTGGTTCTCCCCTGGAAGCCAGAACTGAGGATGGAAAGTGCAACTATTTCATTGGGACCGCGTTTAACTCTGTGGTGAAGGGCGCCAGATTCTCCTGCAGGACCCTCCAGTATGGAAGCTGAGGCTAGAGTCCAGGGCAGTGAGTCTGACTTGTTGCAGTCCCTCACTTTAGGGGTTCCAGCTCAGCATTACAGATTTCATTTTATGCTTGCTTTTCCCATTTCACCTCCATGTTTCCTTCCTTTTTATCTACTCTGAGGATTTTAGGTTCTAACAGCAGACACTAAAATACCAGCTGCACATAATCTGCTTCATCAGTTCCACAGTGTCCTAATGTCAAGTCCTTCTAATAAATCCATTATTATTTATATTTCCTAAGTCCTTCCACTTCTGAGTACTGACTGAAACATATTCTAAGTACAAAACAAACTACAAATAAATCATTAACATTATCTAGAAGGTTTGTTATTGATAGTGTTATTGGGTTTTGACTATATTTTGATTATTTCAAATAATTGAATGCCTTTGGCATATTTTGATTCCCACAGTTTAACAAAAATTAAGACAAAAAATATCTTATAGTTTCTTACCCACAATTAAGATATAAAGTTCACTCATTGTTTTTGTTTCTTACATTTCTTTAATCTCTTCTAATCTGTAATAGTTTCCTATTCTTGACTTTTTTGTTCATGAGATTTTTTTTCTTTTATACAGAACTAGGGTTTGAAAATTGTCATTCTGAACAATTTTATAGTTATTGAGAGGTAGAGCAAATGAGTACATTATTGATGTTGAGAATCAGATTAAGAAGCAGGCTCCTTATTGTGTGATAAGTGAGATACAAATGTAGAACAAGGGAAGTTGAAGAATCCCCTGAGGTGTTGTTGTATTTGAATTTGAAATAGCAGAATGAACACAAATTAAACATATGAGTGTGCCCACATCATGTGTGTATTCTTAACTTTCCTCACTGAAAGACATGCTTAGAAGTAGAAATAAATATACCTGGTGCCTAGACCTTGATTTTGAAATGCCATTCTCCACTAAAAGTAACCATATCTCCTTTGAGAAATGGCTGATTACAGATCTGGGGCAGGAAATATATAAATTGAGCTTACATAGGATGATCCTTGGTAAACTCAATGGCAAGAACATTATTAAAGACTAGTAGATCATGTAAAAAGGAACCAAGTGCGAGAGTCCCACTAGTCTGATATATAACACTTGGAATATAAGAAATAATAACAGAAACAGTGCAATATATTTATTTTTAAAAAATTTCTAAGTGCCTAGTGATGAGGGGGTGGGAAAAGAGAGAGCAAGAGAGAGGGGGAAAGATTGAAAGAAAGAGATGAGATAGGGAAGTAAAGCTTCTCTTTAAAGAAATTGCTAGTTGATATATAGAGTAAGACTGATAGATTTATTTTTAAATCACCATTCTGCAGCCACCAATGTAATAATTACTCCAGGTCAGAGCCATCAATAGTTGCTAAAATTTTTATTGGGTGTAAAACACTTGGGGAACAAGACAGTTTTATAATTTCATAATGGCATCACATAGACCTCTTATTGCTTATAAAAAGTACACTTTTACATAAGAATTGTGGCACTCACCTCATTAACCAGGTTATCAAATTTAGCATCACCAATAGGAGTACAATTCTGCAATTATGTAGATCCTCATGTGATGTATCTCTCTGTAGCATTTAGGCCAAAAATTGCTTAACCTGAGTATAACCACAAGGAAACAATCAAATCCAGGATGTGGGATATTCTGCAAAATTAATAACTCTAACTCTTCAAAATTTAATCTCACTGGGATAGGTGGCACATGCTTGTAATTGCAGCTACTTGGGAGGCTGAGGCAAGAGGATTGCAAATTCAAGGCCAGTCTTGGCGACTTAGAGGGACCCTATCTTAAAATTAAAAAACAGGGCTGAGGATGTGGCTCAAGTGGTAGCGCGCTCGCCTGGCATGCGTGTGGCCCGGGTTCGATCCTCAGCACCACATACAAACAAAGATGTTGTGTCCGCCGAAAACTAAAAAATAAATATTAAAAAAAAATTCTCTGTCTCTCTCTCAAAAAAAATTAATATTAAAAAACAAGAAGATTAGGGATGTAGTTCAGTGGTAAGTTCCCCTTGGTTCAAACCCTAGTTCTGTATAAAAGAAAAAAAAAAATCTCATGAACAAAAAAAAGTCAAGAATAGGAAACTATTACAGATTAGAAGAGATTAAAGAAATGTAAGAACCAAAAACAATGAGTGAACTTTATATCTTAATTCTGGGTACGAAACTATAAGACATTTTTTGTCTTAATTTTTGTTAAACTGTGGGAATCAAAATATGCCAAAGGCATTCAATTATTTGAAATAATCAAAATATAGTCAAAATATCAAATAATAATTAATTTAATTAATGTTTAATATTCTCATTTTACAAGACAAATGATAAATTATTTAGGGATGAAATATCATTATGTCTTCAAATTAAAATGGCCCAGAAAAAGAGCTACAAAGGTAAAGCTGACTACAGTTCACTGTCAAAGAGCATATTTCCTTTTTTTTAAGAGAGAGAATTTTTTAATATTATTTTTCAGTTTTCAGTGGACACAACATATTTTATTTTTAGTGTGCTGAGGATCGAACCCAGCACCCCGTGCATGCCAAGCGAGTGTGTTACCACTTGAGCCACATCCCCAGCCCAAGCATATTTCTTTTTAAATTTTTTTATCTGTTCTTTTTTTAGATATACATGACAATAGAATGTATTTTTGACACATTATACATACATTCTTGTAATTGTACATGATGTGGAGTTACACTGATTGTGTATTCGTATATGAGCATAGAAGAGTCCAATTCATTCTGTCTTTCCTCTTTCCATGTCCCCTCCCTTCCCTTCATTCCCCTTTATCTAATTCATCCCCCTATTGTGTGTTAGCATCCTCATATCAGAGAGAACATTCTGCCTTTGGTTTTTTGGGATTGGTTTATTTCACTTAATATGATAGTCTCCAGATCCAGCCATTTACTGGTTGCTGAGAGCCATTGCCAAGTAGGTATGATGCATGGCATGACCCAGGTCATTTGCAGTGACATTGCATGTAAGGTGACCTTGCTCAAGGACCAGGGCGGATCCAGGTTTAGGGTGTATCCTGCTGGGATTAGGGAGTATCCCGCTCCTTGGGTTTAGGGCGGTTCCAGGTTTAAGGTGTACCCTGATGGGAATAGGGCATATCCTGCTGCCTCAGGCGCCCCGCTCCTTGAGTTCCCGTTGAGTTCTCGCGGGATTCAGAGAGTATTTGGGATTCAGAGCCCGGTGGAGTGTGTGGATTTGGCCCAGAATGTGGATTTGGCCCAAAACGTGTTTGTAGAGTGCCAGAGTGAGTTCGGGAATAAAGAGTTGCTGTTTGAATCTACAAGGCTGTGAGTGGCTCGTGATTTTGTGCCCAGCCAGACTACGGCAACTGGTAAAAGTCATAAAGTCAACAAATACATGAAGTGCAAATTAAAACTACACTGAGATTCTATCTCATTCCAGTCAGAATGGCAATTATCAAGAATATGAGAAATGAAAAATGTTGGTGAGGATGTGGGGCAAAAGGTACACTCATACATTGCTGAGGTAGGACTGCAAATTGGTGCAACCACTCTGGAAAGTAGTGTGGAGATTCCTCAGAAACTTGGAATCGAACCAATGTTTGACCCAGTTTTCTTACTCCTTGGTGTATCCCCAAAGGACTTACAATCAGCACACTACAATGATGTATCCACACCAATGTTTAGAGCAGCTCAATTCACAATAGGTAAGCTATGATACCAACCTAGGTGCCCTTTCACAGATGAATGGATAAAGAAAATACAGTAAATATACACAATGAAATATTAGCCATAAAAAAGAATGACCATATGACTAAAGAGCATATTTCTAATATACTCCACTTTTAACAGACATCAGAAATTCTGTTACAACTTTTTGTGTTTAATGTCTCTGCTACTGATTTTCAAATGTTTTGCTTTTATCTTTAACTCTTCAGTATTACACATTTTTTTTTTGAGAATTTTTTAATATTTATTTTTTAGTTTTCGGCAGACACAACATCTTTGTTTGTGTGTGGTGCTGAGGATGGAACCCGGGCCGCACGAACGCCAGGCGAGCGCGCTACCGCTTGAGCCACATCCCCAGCCCAGTATTACACATTTCTATGAGATCTTATTTCCTACTTCACAGAGAAAATATAAGCTTTAAGATATGAATGCTTTAGCTTCCAGATCCCCCAAGTATAAATTTATATGCTTGTTGTTCATTCTTTTCTCCTTTCCTACCTTGGAGTGTGAAGTGTTGCTTTTCTTTTTGCATTTGATACTTACTGTTGACTGTTTTCTTATTCTTAAGGATCTCTCTTGCTTTAGATTTAATGACTCTCCATAATCCTGGTTCTTCTCTTAAAGGTCATGTGTCTGTTTTGTTTTTTAGATCTGTTCTTGGGGTCAGTTTTCACCATTTTAATTGGCAGTATTTAAGCTGGACCCCATCTTTTGCTTATTTCTTTTCCCCCAGAACTGGGCTTAGTTCAGGCTGCTGCAGCATAGAATCATAGGCTGGGTGGCTTATGAAAAAACATAAATTTTTACAGTTCTAGAGGCTGGAAGTCTGAGATCATAATGCCCCTATGGTCAGGTTCTGATGTGGGCCCTCATCTAGGTTATAGACTGTGTCATCCTATTATAGTCTCATGTGTCAAAAAGAGAATGTAATAGCTCTTGGGGTTCTTCACTGCCACTGACCTGTACTGGGGATTCAACCAGGTCCTGACACACACTTGGCAAGTGCTTCATTCCTGAAAGTCTTACCCAACCCTTTTTATTTTATTTTGAGACAGTGTCTTGCTAAATTGCCCAGGCTGACCTCAAACTTGCAGCCTTTCTCCCTTAACTTCCCAAGCCTGGGTTTATAGACATGTGCCATTGTACCTGACACAAGATTCCTTTTTAAAATGTTTTTTTTTTTTTTTTTAGTTGTCAATGGACTTTTATTTATTTATTTATATGCAGTGCTGAGAATCAAACCAAGGGCCTTACATGCTCTGTGAGCATTCTACCACTGAGCCACAACCCAGCCCACAGGGTTCCTTTTTATAAGGCCACTAGTCCCACCCATGAGGGCCCTAGCCCCAGTACCTTCCCAAAGGCCAAACCTCTTAATACTATCATATTGGGTGTAATTATTTCAACATATGAATGGTGGGGACACAAACAGTACTTTGCATAACTTTCTATTCTCTTACCCAAATATTGGTTTTATTTACAGTGATGGCTTCTAAATCTGTATCACTAGACATTTCTACCTGTCCTTAATTTCTTTATCTAGCTATTTAGTAGATGTCTGTACCTGAATATCTTAGAAACAATGCAAAGTCAGCAAATTCCAAACTAAGTTCTATTAGTTCCCATTCTGCTTCCGAAGCTGCTTAAACTGAATTTTTAAAAAACTCAATTTGTGCACCACCTTTTGACTTTCTTATTTAAGGATAAACACTGATTTCATGTTTAAATGTGTTGCAGATATAACAAAAATTAGAGTTAATCCCCATAGTCATTTTTAGTAACAATCCAGCTACTTCCAATTTTTGACAGTAGATTATAAATGTCCATCTCTTTACCTTCACATCTTTTCTGCGTTGGAGGTCTTCTACTGAAGGAAAGTATTTTCCCCTTATAAAATTTTTTCACTTATTACTTTGACACTTCCTTATCCATCTTGTGCTCTGGGCTTGAAGTTCTGGTTTCAGCATCTGCCATGATCATTTCCCTTCACTTTTATTTTAATAACTCAATATTAGATAATTTCAGCCAAATATAATTTAATATCTTTATTAGCCTATATATTTTAGATTGCTTATATATTTGTCAACCACAGTTTATATATTTTTATATTAAAGTAATATAATGGCTTTGGGGAGGAAATTTTGTGATTATTAAGACCCTTTGTTTTATGTGTGTGTATATGTGTGTATGTATTATATATATATATATATATATATATATATATATATACACACATT
>NW_026000164.1:10719822-10736213 GCF_001458135.2 Marmota marmota marmota | reverse complement strand
GGGGGGGGGGGGGGAATGGACTGCTTATTCCATAATGGCAGAAAGGAAGAATGTGTTTGGAATAAAGGAGAGTTTAGTGTACCATGCCTTGTGACTAAGTTCAATGGCAAATTTTAGTAACTCAGTCCAGACAAGATTGCTGATAGCCCAGATCTCAGGAATAAATGTTTGGGTCACCCACTGGAAAAGAATTACAACCAGCCTGGGTACTTGCTGAAGGCAAAGGGAATAATGAATGAGTAGTAGAAGGCAGTGATAAATACCAACTATGACCATCAGATTAGCTATAAAAAAAAAAGAGGGACTGTAATTGTCATGAATATTTCTGTCATATTTTGTTATGAATATGTATGCAAATATCTGCTTCTCTTAATCTTTCATAGTGTAACATAAGATATATTGGCTTTATATCATAGTATTTAAGTATTGTTTATGAATTCATTAGTTAATTTATTTTTGCGGTACTAGAAATTGAACCTAGGGGTGTTCTACCTCTTATTTTTAAAAATTTGATACAGGGTCTTGCTTAGTTACCCAGTCTGGCCTCAAACTTGCAACCCCCTGTCCTGACCTCCTAAATAGCTGGGTTTACAGGCATACACCACAGTGCCTGGGTAAACATTGTTAATTTTATATGATAGTATTTAAGTTATGAGATATCAAGGAAAAAAGTAAAGATCACTCAAGGACTTTGCCTCCTCTTCTGGGAAATGGGTTAATTTGTTTCTACTTGTATGTAGGATCATTGTATCATGCTACAAGATTATGTCAGGCAAAATTATGACATTATTTTCTTTATTTGGAAGTTATATATGGATTAAGAAGATGTGTATGAGTGCCACCTTGACAAGGGATGGGCCCAGGATGGTTCATTTCATGCTTGAAACTGACTGGGCTACAGGTTATTCAGACATTGTCCTGAGGTTACACATGGCTTCAGTGGTCTGTCCTCCCACTCACCACGGCTGCTAGAACTGCTGCTGCCACTGAATGTCCAGTCTGCCAGCCACAGAGACAAATGCTGAGCTCCCCTTTATTGAGGAGACCAATGGCCATGTGATGACAAGTTGACCACACTAGGCATCTTGCTTTTTCTCATTCCATAATACCAAAAGTACCTGGTAACTCTCAAAATCAACTGGAAGAGCTCTAATTTATGTATTTATTTTTTCTACTATTGTTTTAAAATCCTTTTGATGCCTTTATTCATAAGAAATGTAGAACAGTTTTGTCAATACTTGAAAAAAAAAGTGCAAGTAAATGTAATTTTAATTGATAGTATCGGATTGTTTTCCAGGAAGGCTCTAATACTTCCTGTTTCCACTACAATAGGAGAATCTCATTTTTTCCATATTCATGACAACTATAAGCATTATCACTTTTTATTTTTTGACAAATAGATTTGAAGTGACACCTCATTTGTTGGTTTAATTTATGTTTGTTTCACTGACTACTAGCAAATTTACTTTTTTAAAAAATATTTATTGGGTACTAGATTTTTTTTCCTAATGAATTGTCTGTTCATATCTTCTACTTTTCTACTAGTCTTTTATTCTCTTTCTGCTTCAATTTGTAAAACCTCAGTATTATAGTTTTGAATATTTTTCTTCCTTCTATCTTACAAATATTTTCTCTGAATCTATTATATATATTTATTGATTTTGATTATATCTTTCATATTTATTCATACAAAACTTTAAAATTTGAATTGAGTAATATATTTCTATTTTTTTCTTTTATAACTTTTGCACACCTGTGATCCAAGCTACTTTGGAAGCTGAGACAGCAGGATCACAAGTGCCAGGCTAGCCTGGGTAACTTACCAAGACCCTGTCTCAAAATAAGAAACAAAAAGGGCAGGGCTGTAGCTTAACACTTGTGAGCCCCATGGGTTCAATCCCTAATATCTAAAAGTGTGTGTGTGTGTGTGTGTGTGTGCATTTTAAACTTTTGCCTTTTCAAGCTTTCCTGCCTACAGATTAAGTATATATATTCCTATAATTTTCCCTTCAAGAATTTTGTTTGTTTTATTGATTTTTGTTTGTTTGTTTTTGTTTTTGTGGTGCTGGGGATTGAACCCAGGGCCTTGTGCTTACAAGGCAAGCACTCTACCAGCTGATGTATATTCATCGCCCCTGTTTTATTGATTTTTAAGTTTATAAAAAGTTCATTTGCAATGTATGTTTGTATTTGGCATAAAATATAGCTCTAAGGTTATTTTCTTTTAAATAGATAGCTGTGCCAACATCATTTATTAAATAATGCATCTTTTCCACAATGATTTGGACCACACACCTTTATCTCATATTACTTTTCATATGTATACTAAGATCTCTTTCTGGATTCTTATTCTATTCAATTGAAGTTTGTTTACCTCCTTAAGTTCTGTAATGATTTAGTAACAGTGACTTTTTAGTATGTTCTAATATCTGTGTTTTCCTAACTTTATTTTGACTTTTTAGTATATTCTAATATCTATGTTTTCCTAACTTTATTTTCAATTTTTTTCATATAAACTTTAAATATACTTTATCACTTCTAACCCATATTTATACCCTATTAGATGATTTATTAGAATTTAACTAAATTATATACATCATTTTGAGAAATTGTACTTTTTAATATTAATCTCATCAAAACACATGAATGTGTTTCCTTTTGTTCAGAATTTGCTTTATGTTCTGATATAATATGTTATTATTTTCTTCATTTAAATTCTTTGTCCTTCTTGTCAAATTTATCACTTAAGATTCTCTGGAGATGTTTTCTACCTATTGTAAATGCAATATTTTGCTGCAGTCTGGCTGGGCACAAAATCACGAGCCACTCAAGCAGGAACAAAGTTTATTTTTTGAAACTGCCGCCAATGTCTGGTACCGCCCGGGAAGATTTTTTCCACCCACGCGGCCTCCTCCTGGACCCGCAGAGAGAGCTCCTCCCCCGGAACTCCCTCCTACTGTACTTCCCCAACCAATGGGAACTCTCCAGGAGTCCCGTAGCCGGCCTAGGTGAACAGCAGGAGTCCAATATCCATATGAATGCAAATCTTAACATAATCATATCATCTCAATGGCTAGCTGGCGTCACCTTTCGACCAAAAATGCCATGCATCATATACTTGGCTCTTAGCATCTCCCCCCTTCTGTTTAAGTAACAAGCAATCTGGCTAGGGACCGTGCCTGTTAGGTTTGTCCAATTCAACATATGGTTCTTACCCGTCATCGGAAAACTGACTTTTAGGCGTCAGCCTCCTGTCTTAGGTTGATACCACTGCAATTGGATCATACCCGTCACTGACTACCGGTCCAGCATATAGCCATACTTGTGGATAGGCCTATGTACCAGTGGGGGGGTGAGGTTCTTTGCCTCACCTCTGTTGGCCCCCAAATTTGGCCTTGGTGCCGGTGGGGGGGTGAGGTTCTTTACCTCACCTCTGTTGGCCCCCAAAATTAGACCATCACTAGTAGAAGGGAGGAGGATACAGAAATGTCATGACACCAAGTCAATTAACGGCTCCTAGGAAAAATTGCATCACTGGTGACACATCAGCAAAGATACGCTAGCACTACCATAATTCGCTGCATCAACAAATAGATCACAAAGCATACAAGTGATACATAGTCCAGGCAAGTTCTGTAAGCAGTTCAAAGCAGAGGAATCTATCAATATGTCCATATCCTCCCAAAATAAAGCATACAAGTGATACATAGTCCAGGCAAGTTTTGTAAGCAGTTCAAAGCAGAGGAATCTATCAATATGTCCATATCCTTCCAAAATAAATCGACTCATTGATTGAGCATTACTTGTTGAGTTATAAATCATTGATGTATCAGTTTACACGGTTTGTTGTGATAACTCTCGAAGAAGTTGTAGTTTGGTTTTATCTTTGTCTTCACCGGCACTGGGATGAAAATAGGAATTTTGACAATGATGCTAAAAAAAAAATATGTAACATTTCAACAGGTACTAAGAAAACAATATTTAGAACAATTTACATTATCCTGAACAGAATTATTAAATATAATGAAAAGGAAAGGTGAAAGTAAACAAACAGATCTGTTAACCTTCTATTTGTTCATATATTAAAACAATCCTCAACAGCTGTTTACCCAAATTAAATTAAACTATTAAAATCACGTGAATAAAAAAAAAAAATTTTTTGGATCCATGTGCATGAGCGCTCCTCATATGTGATATATGGACATACGCACATACAGACATACAACACAAAACAGAAGTGTGCACACGTAACATATAACACATAAGACAATAGTAAAGGCCTTGTAGCTTTACCTAGGTGAAATCTCCATTGCAATGTTCAAAAACTCCACAGTCAAAAAATAAAACTGATCAGAAAAAACATTAACCTAGGTCTGTATGAGCTCAAAAATAAAATAGAACTTTATGATGTGGGAAAAAGCAATAATAAAATAGATATTGAAAAAAGCATCCTGGTTAATCACTGTCGCAGATGTAAGAATAGCCAAGCTGGAGATCTGGATATCAGCTGTTATGGATTTGAGTCGAATCATTTTCCTTTTGGTCTGTAGAAATTGTTTTAGTTAATCTCTCTGGAATCCAAATCGGCTGCTGTTCTTCCTGTGGAAAAACACAAACAGAGCCCCGACTCCAGACTATCACTGGGTCAGGACCTTTCCATTGTCCTGTTAGAATATCTTTCCAAAGTACCTTAGGCTTATGTACATTTTTTGGATACAAATGTCTTTCCGCAGCACTAAGCCCTGATGAATCCAAATTTAAAAAGTTTAGAGTAAAAAGGGTTATTTTAAGTTTATCTTTGGGGGATATATACCCCTTTCCAATTCCCTCCTTTTGTTTTAATAAGTACATTTTAATAGTTTGATGAGCTCTTTCAACTATGCCTTGTCCTTGTGGATTGTATGGAATTCCTGTTATGTGAGTAATGCCAAATGATGAGCAAAATTGTTTAAAAGAGGTGGACGTATAACCAGGACCATTATCGGTTTTTAACTGTTTTGGAACGCCCACAGTGGCAAAATTTTGTAAGCAATGAGCTATAACATCTTTAGTTTTTTCTCCGGCATGAAGGGAGCCCATCAGAAATCCGGAAGAAGTATCAACTGTAACATGTAAATATTTTAATTTTCCAAATTCTGGCAAGTGTGTGACGTCCATCTGCCAAATATGGTTAGGTATCAGTCCTCTAGGATTGACTCCAAGATTAACTTGTGGTAAAAATGTCACACAATTTTGACATTGTTTTATTATATGTCGGGCTTGTTCTTTAGTTATTTTAAAACGCTTTTGTAAAGTATTAGCATTGACATGGAACCTTTTATGAAAATTTATAGCTTCTTCTATTGTGGAGAAAATATGTATGTCATGTGTAGATTTATCTGCTAAATCATTGCCCAAACTAAGGGCTCCAGGCAATCCTGTATGTGCCCTGATATGTCCTATAAAGAATGGATCTTTTCTGTCCCAGATTAGACTTTGTATAGTGGAAAACAAAGAGAAAACAGTAGAAGAAGGGGAAATCCTACCAGCATCTTCAAGGGATACTATAGCATTAACTACATACTGACTATCAGAAAATAAATTAAATACAGAATCTTTAAACATCATAAAAGCTTGTAATACTGCATTAAGCTCTACCTTTTGAGCTGATTGTTTGGGTACTAAAAATGTAAAAGTTTGATCAGGGGTAACTACTGCTGCTGTACCATTATTTGACCCATCAGTGAATATATTTGGAGCATTCATGATAGGGGTTTTTTTTGTCATCTTTGGAAAAACTACAGGATGTTTAGACCAAAAAGACAACAAAGGATTAGACGGTAAGTGATTATCAAATGAAACATTAGATTTACACATGATTATTGCCCAAGTATTTAACTCATTAGCTAACTCATCAATTTGATCTATAGTATATGGAGTAATAATTTTATTGGGAGAAATCCCAAACACTCCCTTGGCTGCTTTTATTCCTTTGAGTATTAATTGTCCTACAGCCTCAGGATACCTAGTAAGAATAGTGTTAGGAGAATAAGATAAATGTATCCACAATAATGGACCTTCTTGCCAGAATACTCCTGTAGGAATATTTTTTGTTGGCAGTACAATAAATAATAAAGGCAAACTTATATCAATTCTATCCAAATGCATATTTTCCATATATGTTTCAATGATTTTTAATGCCTTTCTTGCTTCAGGCGTCAACATGCGGGGTGAATTTGGATCTGATGGACCTTTTAGAATATCAAATAAAGGTCCCAACTCTCCTGTTGGTATGCCTAGATAAGGCCTTATCCAATTTATGTCTCCTAATAACTTTTGAAAGTCGTTAAGTGATTTGAGTTGATCTACTCGTATTTGAATTTTGGGTGGACGGACCATGGTTGAGGATAATAAAACCCCTAAATAATTAATTGGAAGATTTAATTGTACTTTATCTATTGCTATCTCTAGATTATAATTTTTTAATAAATTTGTAAGTGTGGCATAACATTCTAGCAATGTGTTTTTATCTTTATGTGCCAATAACACATCATCCATATAGTGAAATATTTGTAGTTCAGGATTTTGATTTCTAAGTGGCTGGATTGCTTTGTTAACATAAATTTGACACATAGTTGGACTATTAGCCATCCCTTGAGGGAGTACTTTCCATTCATATCTCTGATCAGGACCTTCATGATTTAGTGCAGGGATAGTAAATGCAAAATGTGGACTATCCTCGGGATGAATTGGAATTGAAAAAAAACAATCTTTAATATCTATAGCTAAAACATACCAGGTTTTTGGTAAAGCAGACAATTGGGGAATCCCTGATTGAGCAGGTCCCATAATAACCATCTCATTATTAATGGCTCTTAAATCTTGCAATAATCTCCATTTACCAGATTTCTTTTTAATGACAAAAATGGGAGTATTATGGGGAGATACGGAAGGTTGTATATGTCCCTCCGCTAATTGTTGTTTGACCAGGTCATGGGCTATTTGTATCTTTTCTTTAGTCAGGGGCCACTGAGGAACCCACACTGGTCTTTCTGATTTCCAAGTAATTTTGATTGTCTCAGTGGCCCTTTCTGAAAACCCAATCCATGTCTATTTGTTTCTTGATCTATTTGAATTGGTGCTGTCATACCTTGTTCTTGTTCTCTTAATCTTTCTTCTTTCCTAAAGCCTTGTCTAGCCCTAGTAGTGGGCGCATTAGGATTGATGTTATTTGTTAATGTCAAACCTAATTGATCTAGGACATCTCGTCCCCATAAATTTATAGGAAGATGATCCAATACATAGGGCTGTATAGTTCCTTCACATCCTTCAGGATCCTTCCAATCTAATACCATTGCACTTCTATGGGGATTAGTTGCCACTCCTAGGCCTCGAAGCGTTTGAGTGGCTTGTTGTAATGGCCAATGTTTCGGCCATTCTTGATGAGATATGATGCTAAGGTCTGCACCTGTATCAAGTAGCCCATTAAAGTCATGTCCTTGAATATTTAGTTTTAGCATTGGGCGAGAATCTAGATTTAAAGACAGCATAGCCCAATCTACACCTGTGGAGCCTAATCCCCTGGAACCTCTTTCTACAGTACGACTGGAAAATTTATCATGTAGGCTGGGTATTATTAATAACTGTGCTATTCTATCTCCTGGTGAAATTACTGATATACCTCTTGGAGAACTAGCTATAATTTTTATTTCACCTTCATAATCGGGATCAATTACCCCAGGACTTATCATAAGTCCTTTTAGTGTTGAAGAACTGCGTCCCAATAATAAGCCTACTGTTCCTTGGGGAAGAGGTCCTTTTACTCCTGTGGGAATGATTTGAACTCCCATCTCTGGAGTTAGTACTGCTCTGGCAGAGGCGCAGATGTCCAACCCTGCGCTCCCTCTAGTTTGTCTGATGAGGGATTTAATGGATAATGCGTCCTGGGCACTACCTTGATGGTGTTGCTGGGTTCCTCCACTGCCCCGTATATTTGTGGTTTTGGGCCCCGGAGCATTGGGCCCTCCAGTCCGTTTTTTGGCAATGGAGCCTGATGTCTTTCTCCACGATATCGTGGGTAAACACTTGGTCCTTGTCTGTTTTTTGATAACGGAATACCCTCTATGGTGGTTTGAGAACGGCATTCATTAGCCCAATGTTTCCCTCTACGGCATCGTGGGCAAATACCCGGTATTCTATTCCTTTGATACCTAGCCTTGTTAAACCCTCCTCCTATGGGGCAACTCCTTTTAAAATGTCCTGTTTGATCACAATTATAGCATGTTTTTGGCCTGGCATCTAAAGCCTGTTGTACTGCTGCTAAGACTTGCCCTTGTTCATTAATGTCTCTACATAATTTAATATATGTGTTTAAATCTTCATGTTTCCATGGTCTGATGACCTCTCTGCAGCAACGATTTGCTTGGTCATAAGCCAGTTGTTTTATAAATGGCATTGCCTGTTCTGTATCTCCAAATACTCTAGATGCTGTCTGAATAAGCCTATCTACAAATTCAGCGTAAGGTTCATTAGCTCCTTGTATTACCTTAGATAATTGTCCTTGTAAATCTCCATGCCCCTGTAAAGTTTTCCATGCCCTAACTGCATCTACAGCAATTTGTGCGTATACGCCAGGATCATATTCAATTTGTTGCCGTTGACCCTCATAAGGTCCTTTTCCTAATAACATATCTAGATTTCTTTGAGGGTAACCGGCTGCTGCATTTCGCCTAGCTGTCTCCATGCAAAATTCCTCATTGGCAACCTTCCATAACAAATATTGTCCTCCATTTAGCACAGATCGACACATGTTAGCCCAATCTGCTGGCGTCATGTCTAAGTTGGTAATGGATTCGACCATGCTCACAGTGAAGGGTGCTTGCGGCCCGTAGGTTGTTACAGCCTCCTTTAATTGCTTCACTGTTTTGAAATCTAAAGCACGGTGAATTCGTTGCCCTCCTGCCTGCTCAAGTACAGGGCATGCTAATCTTTGGGGTCCTGCCTCAGGATTCCGTCCATCAACTACGGGAGTTGAGGGCCGCTCAGCTGTAGATGGAGCTGTTGGTTGAATTACGCCCTCTGGTGATAGAACGGGGTTAGTAGCAGCCTCCTGTTGTAATTCCCCGCCTGATGGTTGTTTTTCCTCTAAGCTTTCTTTCTTCAAATCTTCCTCTGTCTGACTAGCTTGAGAGACCTTCTCTTTCGCTTGACCTAACATGTTTTCTACCATAGTCTGGACCTCTAACAATTTACTTAACAGTCTTTCGGTTTGTTTTTTACTAGTTTCTAATCTACTATAAAGGTAACGCAACCCAATAAGATAGCATAAAACAAAACCGAAACAGAATGAAACAAAAACCGAACAAAGAATAGTTGTATCAATTTTCTCTTTCTCAGGGCCGAACAACTTCAAACCTTGAGCCAACCATTTTTCCCAGTTTGCCTGAGAAAATTCTAGGGATAGGCAGCTTGAAACAAAAACAAGATAAATCAAAACGAGAACACATTGTTTTTTGAAATGGTCACCCATTTTGTTGCCTTCCCTCAGGGGCGAGCAATTTTACTCACCTCCAAGCTTCAGGCGTTCCCCGTGCGGGCCGCCAGTTGCCGCAGTCTGGCTGGGCACAAAATCAGGAGCCACTCAAGCAGGAACAAAGTTTATTTTTTGAAACTGCCGCCAATGTCCGGTACCGCCCGGGAAGATTTTTTCCACCCACACGGCCTCCTCCCGGACCGCAGAGAGAGCTCCTCCCCCGGAACTCCCTCCTACTGTACTTCCCCAACCAATGGGAACTCTCCAGGAGTCCCGTAGCCGGCCTAGGTGAACAGCAGGAGTCCAATATCCATATGAATGCAAATCTTAACATAATCATATCATCTCAATGGCTAGCTGGTGTCACCTTTCGACCAAAAATGCCATGCATCATATACTTGGCTCTTAGCAATATTTTGTCTCATTTCCTTTTTTAAATTAATTAATTAATTAATTCTGATTTGTTATATAGGACAGCAGAATGCATTTCAATTCATAGTACACATATAGAGCACAATTTTTTCATGTCTGGTTGTACACAAAAATAGAGTCACACTATTTGTGTCTTCATACATGTACTTAGGGTAATGATGTCCATCTCATTCCACTGTCTTTCCTACCCCCCTGCCTCCTCCCTTCCCCTCCTTCCCCTTTGCCCTATGGAAAGTTTCCTCCCATCCTGCCTCCCATCCCATCCCCTGTTACGGATCAGCATCCTCATATCAGAGAAAACATTTGGTATTTGGTTTTTTGGGGATTGGCTTACTTCACTTAGCATAATATTCTCCAACCTCGTCCATTTACCTGCAAATGCCATGATTTTATTTTCTTTTAATGCTGTCTCATTTCCTTTTTTGGAAGCTTATTAGAAGAATAGAGAAGGCTGGGGCTGGGGCTCAGTGGTAGAGCACTTGCCTAGTATGGGTGAGGCACCACATTAAAAAAATAATAATAAATAAATAAAATAACCGTGGGGCTGGGGATATAGCTTAGTTGGTAGAGTTCTAATGGACTAGTGATTTCATTTACATTCAAAATGTAAAATTTTTCCCCAAAGACTACCTTAATTTTACAATGCAGGATTTTCTATAATCTGTAATGCACAATTAAGAACGTACATAACCCTTTCTACATATAGATACATACCCCATATCTCTTCTACCTTCAATACATCCTCCTTGCCCCTTAGTCTCTTCTTTCCTTCCCACCTCTTCCTCTTCCTCTCCCATCCCAAATAACCTTTCTCACATGTTTGAATTCATCTTTTATGTACCTTCTCAGTGAGAGTCATATAGGTTGTTTATCTACACATAAGTCACATAAGAGCACATTCAATTTAATTACACCTGTGATGACTTGTGGATTTCAGGGTCTATAGGCTTGTCCTCTACACAAATTCCTAGCTCACCTAATACCCTATACTGGTTTCTTTCCTCTCCTAGTTTTAAACATTTCAGCAAATGTAGGTAATTTAGCAATCGCCCACCCAGTTATTCAATCCATAAACTTAGAAATCATCCTTGAGTTACCTCAAAATTATTACCCCCAAAATATGTCCCAAATCTTTCTCCTTTTCCCCCATATCACTACTACCATACTTGTTTAAATGATTATCCTTTTTTTCCTAGAAATAATAACAATTTAATAGACTGACAAAACATTATATCAGTGAATAAAATATTAAAGCATTGTCCTTTCCTCATTCAACAACATGAAGAGGTTGTTGTTGTTACACATTTAAAGCACCAACTTATTGGAAACTAAGGACCAAGACTGGCCTGATACACAGAGACATAAATTTAGCATGGCAGAGATTACTCAAATGAGCAAAATGCATGATACCCATGTCCAGAGCTTTGAGGAAATCTCATCATATAACTCACTAATTTATTCAATGTTACATTTCCAATATAATGAGCATTTTTAAAAAATCTTCTATATTATAAATCCAAACCATGAAACATCTCTTAAAATTATTTTACTCAAAAGTACAAATGGATTCCTGGAAATCATATTCACAATGCTTCCTAACTAGATTTTATGGAATCATAAATGTGTTTAGCTGTATCTTAGGGCTTAAACTCATTGGAATTATCCCACAATACTTTCTCATCATACTTACCTTGGGCATACATGTCCTCAAAACTAATAGTTATACAATGAAAATCAAACTAGTTTTCTAGGTAGGTATCAGTTTTTCTTCAATAAAGAGATTAGAAATGACCCACTGTAAATAGTTTGTGCAACCAATATTTTGCCACACACAAATTAAGGCAGCCTTAATCATGCCATTTTCTATGAGTTACAAAATCATCGATAATGTGTTTTAAGACTAAAAAGCTCTTCCTTTTTTTTTTGCCTAGTTTCTGTAAACATTCTATTCCCCCAACCCTGCAGCCGGCTGGACAATTTCTTCTGATAAATACATATACCCAGCTTCCCCTACATTGTGAAAAGAAGTTCACTAACTCCAGTCACATAGCTTTTGCTTCTATTTGAAATAAATTTGAGAACTTGAATCTATTTCAAAACTGACTTAATGACAAGGAGGATAACAACATTATAGGTTGCTCTGTGACACATCTGCTTTATTCCTCAAAGGGTCTTTTCAAGCAGGACATCAGTTTTCTATGTCTCTGCCCTATGCTTGGCCTGGACCTATAGAGGTTCAGTGTTGCACATAAACCTACACATTATCTTTTGGTACAGTACAGCAAAAAACTTGAGTTTTTAGCACCTCACAATGAGCTAGAGCATCTCACTAACTGCTTCTGGTTTTCACTGCCACAATTCACCCTAAATTGTTTACAGGATTGAGTTGAATTTAAGTCCTAATTGAATTTTTAAAACAATAGGAAGAAAAGAAAATCTTCATAAACTTAAAAAGACTAATTGAAATGGAAACTTGTTAGTGGGGGGGGGGGAGGCGCGGAGCTATTTGATTAATGTGGGTGAAACCAAAACAAAACCAAGATGTTTTAAGGAAAGAAGGTTTCCATGAATAGGAACTGCTCTGTGAGAAGTTTGCTCTCCTTGCTCAGAGAAGCCTGAAGAGAGAGGAAAATAAATGTGGAGGAAAGAGTGCATGTCAAAAGCAAATGGCCATATTCTGCCACTTCTTTAGTGTTTCCATTCTCTTTAAAAATGTGGTCAAACAGGCATTCAGTTGAAACCACCCAAGAAAAAAAGACCAAATGTCTTCTTGGCAGGGGAGGATGCACAGAGGCAATGGGCATCTCAGTGGAAACATTACCTCAAGAGAAAAAGCACTTCAAGTTGATTTGGGGTTCCAATAGTAGGAGTATTGGGCAAGGGGACATACAGTTTGCTAACACATGTATCTTGAAGCCACTCCCCTCTGGTGCCCATGTTCCACTGTAGAATATCCATGACTGTGACGGGAGGAATCAGTTCCACAAAGACCTCACGGCAGCACACACACCTCACTCCTGGTGTGTGTCTGGAAGTGCTGAAATCTGGGAAGTCTCAGAGCTAGCAGTCTGATCTCCATGACGGCTGAGCTTACACAGATTCCCCGCTAACCCCTAAGTAGAAAAGAACATTTTTTACCTCCAGCATACAGGAAAACCCATCAAGTCAACATTTGGATGGAAAACAGACCACAAACATCTGACCAAGGGCTTTGTTAATGCCATGAACACTAATCTTAACTGAAAAGAAAATAGATCATAAATGACCTAACTTCAAACTTGGCAATGTTGTTGAATCCTTATTTTACATATTGTTTAAGAAGAAAGTGCCATACCGTCCAGAAATTCACAACAAACGCATTGGCAAAAATCATACACCAGAAGGAAGACAAGGCTCAAAAGGACCAGGTTGACAAAGACAACCCAAGAGTGACTTTCTTGGATACCAGGAAGTAAATCCCTAAGGATAAGAAGCCAGAGTACAGCAGGCTTAGCACTTTATGCTCTATAGTTCACCTGCCAGCCAGATGATCTTCTGAAAATGTAAATCATTTTACTTCACTTTCCTGCTCAAAACTACCCAATGGATTCCTAACGCATTTAGAATACAACCCAAATTGTAACCTTGGTCTAAAAGATCTGATATGAACCAGACCTCCCTTTCTTGCTATTCTCATCTTCTTTCACCCCATTCTCTGCTGTATTTTCTCGCTATTTTTTTCACTAGCTTTCTTGTGCTAATGTGTGAGCTTTATGATTTGCATGCCATTTAACCAGACCTGTACCTATATTTTATAGAGCTGGAAATCAGGAGTTCTTCTTTGGACACCTGACCTGATAAAAGCCTAGGGGCAACCTGTGCATCAGTGGTCTGTGTGTTGGAATAAAGATGTCAAGATCATTCAATGGGGGAAAGAATAGTCTTTTCAACAAATGGTGGTAGGAAAACTGGTTAACCATATGTAAATCAATACATTTTATCCCTACTTCATAGTATTTTTAAAAATTAACTCAAAATATATCAAAGATCTAGGTGTAAGAGCTAAAACTATACATTTCTTAGAAAATATAGGTATAATCTTCACAACTTTGGACTAAGCAGTGTTTTTTAAATATGATGCCCAAAATTTAACCAACCAAAGAAAATACAGATGACTAGAACTTGCCAAAATTAAAAACTTTTGTTTGTCAAAGGCCACTATCAACAGTGCAAAGAGACAACTAACTCACCAAGTAGGAGAAAATAGTTCCTTATCTATCATATATCTCTTAAGAGTTTAGCATATGGAATATATAACTAACTCTTACAACTTGGCAGTAAAAAAAAAACCCAATTTAAAAATGGGCAAAGAATTTGAATAGAAATTTCTCCAGAGAAGATAAATAAATGACCACTCAACACATGAAAAAATGTTTAACATGCCAATTAAAACAGCAATGATATACCAACTCACACTCTTGAGGATGGCAATAATTAAAAACAACCAGAAAATAATAAATGTTGACAAGGATGTGGAGAAAAGGAGCCTTCATACTTCACTAGTAGTAATGAAAAATGGTGTGGCCATGATGAAAATCGATTTAACCATTTATAAGAAAGTTAAATTGAATTCACCATGTGAATTCAGCAGGTCCACTTCTAGGTATGTATCAAAGAGAACTGAAAACATGTTCACACAAAATTTGCACATGAATATTCTTCTCAGCATTACTATTAATAGAAAGAAATACAACACAAATGATCAACTGCTGAATGTAATGTATCCATATAATGGAATACTATCCAGCCATAAAAAGAATGAAATACTGATGCATTCTACAACATGACTTAACTAGGTAACTTTTTTTATTTGCAGTGCTGGGAATTGAACCCAGGGCCTCACACATTCTAGGCAAGAGCTCTGCCACTGAGTTATACCCACAGCCCTAGAAAACATTTTGCCAAATGAAAGAAGTCAAATGTGTAAAGCTATATGTTATATGATTCTTTTTATATAAAATGTTCATAATATCATAATAGATAAATAAATAAGAGCAGAAAATAGATTAGTGGTTGCTAGTGATTGAGAGGAGGAAAAAACAGGAAACAATTGCTAAAGGGTACAGGATCTCTTTTTGGTGTGATAAAATGTTCTGGAGTTAGATAGTGGTGATGGTTGCATAACTTTATGAATATGTGAAAACCCACTGAATTGTGGAAATGTTATAATGGCATATGTTATGTAAATTTTATGTTAAATGTCCAAAATAAAAAATGCCTAGGGAGCTGGATGCGGTGGCACATGCCTATAATCTCAGTGGCTTGGGAGACTGAGGCACGAGGATTGCTGTTTTTGTTACTATCGCTCTATAGTATAGTTTAAGGTATGGTATAATGATGCCACCTGCTTTACTCTTCTTACTAAGGATTGCTCTAGCTATTCTGGGTCTCTTATTTTTCCAGATGAATTTCATGATGGCTTTTTCTATTTCTATGAGGAATTTCATTGGGATTTTGATTGGAATTGCCACCTCACTCCAGTCAGAATGGCAGCTATTAAGAATATAAACAACAACAGGTGTTGGCGAGGATGTGGGGGAAAAGGCACATTTATACATTATTGATAGGACTGTAAATTAGTACAGCCAATATGGACAGCAGTATGGAGATTCCTTAGAAAACTGGGCATGGAACCACCATTTGACCCAGCTATCCCACTCCTCGGTCTATACCTAAAGGACTTAAAAACAGCATACTACAGGGACACAGACACATCAATGTTTATAGCAGCACAATTCACAGTAGCTAAACTGTGGAACCAACCTAGATGCCCTTCAGTAGATGAATGGATAAATAAAATGTGGTATATATGCACAATGGAATATTACTCAGCAATAAAAGAGAATGAAATCAAGGCATTTGTAGGTAAATGAATGGAGTTGGAGGATATAATGCTAAGTGAAGTTAGCCAATCCAAAAAACCAAATGCTGAATATTTTCTTTGATATAAGGAGGTTGATTCATAGTGGAATTGGGAGGAGGGGCATGGGAAGATTAGATTAACTCTAGATAGGGTAAAGTGGGAGGGGAAGGGAGGGGGGCACTGGGGTTGAAAAGGGTGGAATGAAGTGGACATCATTACTCTAAGAACATGTATAAAGACACAAATGGTGTGAATATACTTTGTATACAGAGATATGAAAAACTGTGCTTTATATATGTAATATGAATTGTAATGCATTCTGCTGTCATATATAATAAATTAGAATAAAAAATTAAAAACAAAAGAATTTTGTCCAAAGCAACAAACTTTGTCAAAATTTTAATACACTTAATTACTTTTACCAGACTGAACTTTGCAGTAATTTTAAGTGAGACTCATAAAATTTATTTCCTAGAAAACTTTTGCAACTTTATATGTATATGTGTGTGTATATATATATATATATATATATATATATATATATTT
>NW_026000164.1:10648894-10717849 GCF_001458135.2 Marmota marmota marmota | reverse complement strand
ACAACTTCCCTTCCCATTAAAAATTCACTTATGGGCTGGGGACATGGCTCAAGTGGTAGCGTGCTCATCTGGCATACGTGAGGCACTGGGTTCGATCCTCAGCACCACATAAAAATAAAATAAAGATATCGTGTCCACCTAAAGCTAAAAAATAAGTATTTAAAAAAAATTCACTTATCAGTTGGGTGCTGTGGTGCATGCCTGCAATCCCAGAGGCTCGGGAGGCTAAGGCAGGAGAATTGTAAGTTCAAAACCAGCCTCAGCAAAAGTGCAGCACTAAGCAACTCAGTGAGAACCTGTCTCTAAATAAAATGCAAAACAGGGCTGGGGATGTGGCTCAATGGTCAAGGGCCCCTGAGTTCAGTTCCTGGTACCCCCCACAAAAATTCACTTATGCCTCCTGCCTTTGTAGTTCTGGTATTCATTTTATTATGTAATTAAAGTAGTACGTTGCTGCCAGAATACAAGCATTGTTTTTGGCAAATTAAAGTGCATGTCAATTCTTAATATACTGGAAAGGGGAAATAAAAGTACACAAGTCCAAATTTAAAACTTTAGTAATTTTCCACACAGATTTGTACACATGTGAGAGGGTGTCCCGTTTGTCTAATCATTATTCTTTACAGAGTTGGACCACTACTGTGCATTCCTAACCATCGGCTGTAGTCCCAAAAAAAGGCTTGTGAAAAAGTTATGCCCTGTATAACAGCAGAGTAACATAAAATAAAATTACGTTTTATAAACCATTTACTATTGCTTTGTAACAATTGCATTCCCAGCCAGATGAATTTACTACTTTGTGAAGTATATTGATACTCCCTTCTTCTATTACATAAAATGTAATAGTGGTACATATATTTCTGCTTTGTGGTACACTTGTCTGGGAATTCCTGAAAATGTGTAAAATTGGACTACAACTTCTTAGTATTTTACTATAGATCAGTCTCATGGTCCTTCACTTCCTCAAATGTAATGGAACCTGGCTAAGTGTTATGGAATAAAGTGGACATTTTAAAATAAAAAATTAAAACTTCTGTTCATCAAAAATGAATAATCAGGCCGTAGACTTAGAGAATATAGTCACAAATATATTAACTCACAAATATTATAACTCTTATAACAATATTAAAAAGATAAACAGTACAATTTTTAAAATCGCAAGAGACTTGGATACTTTATAAGAATGTGATTAAAAAGCACACAAAAAGCATCCTCCTCATCAGTAGTCATGAAGGAAATGTAAATTGAAGCTGCAATGAAATACCATTATACTCCTATCTACACGGCTAATTCTTAACAAGAAGATCAAAGGTTGGCAAGGATGTGAGCAACCATAACTTGAATTCTTATATGTCGAACAGTGTAAATGGAATAAACCTTTGAAAAAGGGTGTGGCAGCTTCTTATAATTTCCTGTATCTGGATGTAAGTATGTACATCAGCAGCTATACCAAGGGCCATGGACTGAAACAATGAGCCAGAATAAATATTTCCTCCTTTTAAGTTATTTATCTTAGATATTTTGTCACAGTGACAGAAAGCTAACTAACATACCTACTACTCTTCTGGACAATACCAGGATCTTAGAATGTTTTTAATCTTTAATTATAAGTAACATCGTAACAAAATGGTACAGTAAGTTCCTGTAAAAATCCTATCCTCCATAAAAGCAATTAGAATTTAAGCAAAAAAGAAATGTCAAAATAAACTTCTTCAGAATTCTGGAAATTAGCCAAGACCTTGCTGCAATCAAGGAAATTTATAAGAATAGTGAGTTTTGTGACATTTTAATTTTCTCTATTCTCATTCTTTTTCCCAGTTCTGCAGTAGCCCTGAAAACGGCTTGTAACCATGAAACAAGCTTCCTAGTAGTAGAACTAGGTTGGGATTCCTTCAAAACCTTATTCGCTGATAATGACCTTTGACATATCTCATGGTTCTCTATGGAACACTACTCAAAAAGTAGTCTTTATTTAACCTGACTCAATATTCACCCCGTGTATATAGCCTTTTCCCTGTGTGTATTGGTTCAGAACAATCAGAAGCTACTATTTAACGCTGAGCTGCCTATGGCAGTGAATAATGTTGGAGCTCACAATAGGCTAACTAAAAAACTTTGAAAAGCTCTAATGCATTTCTTGTAGTCTGGAAGGATGTAGTCCTGCCTAGGGCTGTGCGCGTATCCCTATGTGTACATGCTCAGGAAAGACTTGAGATTCTCCTAAATTCTCATCTTTGGCTAACCTTAAAGCATTGTGCAAGAATGAATTGAAGATTTAGCAGGAGTTGAAAACTGCCCAGCTGAGAGTTAAAATCATGTCTTCATGTCTTTATATTTGAACAGAGCCACTAAGCAAAGAATATTCAATAGAAACCCTCTCCAAGGAGGCTCAGATGTTGGACGTACTAAGTAAAGACTTTAAATCAGTTAATTTAAATATATTCAAAGAAATCATGTCTAAAGGCCTTTAGAGAAAGTATGAGAATTACCAAATATAGAATGTCAATAAGACGATACAAATTACAAAAAAGAAACAAATAGAAATGCTGGAGTTGCAAAGCGCAGTAACTGAGATGAAATTTTAAAAAAATATATATTTTTTTAGTTGTTAATGGACCTTTATTTAATTTATTTATACATGGTGCTGAACATCGAACCCAGTGAGTCACACATGCTAGGCAAGTACTTTGCCACTGAGCCACAACCCCAACCCCTTCACCTCTTTTGTTAGATTGATTCCCCAAATATTTTATTTTCTTTGAGGCTGTTGTGAATGGGATAGTTTTCCTAATTTCTCTTTCAGTTGATTCATGACTTACACGTAGAATAAGAATTGACTTATAGGTGTTAATTTCATATCCTGCTACATTGCTGAATTCATTTACGAGTTTAAGAAGCTTTCTGGTGGAGTTTTTTTGGACTTCTAAATACAGAATTATGTCATCAGCAAATAGGGATAGTTTGAATTCCTCTTTTCCTACTTGTATCCCTTTAATTTCTTTTGTCTAATTGATCTGGCTAGAGTTTCTAGGACTATGTTGAAGAGAAGTGGTGATAGAGGGCATCCTTGTTCCTGTTTTTAAGAGGGAATGCTTTCAGTTTTTCTCTGTCTAAAATGATGTTGGCCTTAGATTTAGCATGTATACCTTTTATAATGTTGAGGTATATTCCTACTGACCGTAGTTTTTCTAGTGTTTTGAACACAAATGGATGCTGTATTTTGTTAAATTCTTTTTCTGCATCTATGAGATAATCATGATGTGATTTTTGTCTTTAAGTCTTTCGATGTGATGAATTACATTTATTGATTTCTGTATGTTGAACCAGTCTTGCATCCCCGGGATGAACCCCACTTGATCATGATGCATTATCTTTTTAATATGTTTTTGTATGCGATTTGCCAGTATTTTATTGAGAATTTTTGCATCTATGGTCACCTGAAATTTTCTAATATTTATTTTTTAGTTTTCGGCGGACACAACATCTTTGTTTGTATGTGGTGCTGAGGATCGAACCCGGGCCGCACGCATGCCAGGCAAGCGCGCTACCGCTTGAGCCACATCCCCAGCCCCACCTGAAATTTTCTTTCCTTGATGTGTCTTTGTCTGGATTTGGTATCAGGGTGATACTAACTTCATAGAATGAGTTTGGAAGTGTTCTCTCCTTTTCATGGAATAATTTGAGGAGGATTGGTGTAGTTCTTCTTTGAATGTCTGTTAGAACTCGGCTGAGCATATGTCTGATCCTGGGCTTTTCTTTCTTGGTAAGCATTTGATGGCATCTTCAATTTCATTGGTTGAAATTGATCTGTAATTTAAATTTAAATTTAAATTTAAATTTTCTATGTCCTTGTCCTTCTAGGTCATATGTCTCTAGAAATTTGTTGATGTCTTCAAGATTTTCTATTAGTGTATAAATTTTCAAAATAAGTTCTGATTATCTTCTGTATTTCAGTAGTGTCCATTGTGATATTTTCCTTTTCATCGTCAATTTTAGTAATTTCAGTTCTCTCTCTTTCTCTTTGTTAGTTTGCTTAAGTGTTTATCAATTTTATTGATTTTTTTTTCAAAGAACCAGCTTTTTGTTTTGTCAATGTTTTTGGATTGTTTCTTTTGTTTCAATTTCATTGACTTCAGCTCTGATTTTAATTATTTTCTGTGTTCTGCTGCTTTTGGTGTTTCTAAGGCTTTGAGATGTAATGTTAGGTTATTTGTTTGTTGACTTTATACTCTTTTAATAAATAAGCTCAATGCAATGAATTTTCCTCTTAGCAGTGCCTTCATAATGTCCCAAAGAGTTTGATAGATTTTATCATTATTCTCATTTATCTCTAAGTAATCTTTTATTTCATCCCTGATTTCTTCTGCTATCCATTGGTCTTTCTCCGGGGTTTCACATGTGTGGTGGAGGAGCCAATTCTTAGACCACTATGTCACCTATGGACCTCAAGTTTTCTGGTTTTGGATTCAGCCTCCAAACTCAGTCTCTCCTGCCCCTGTCCATTCGAATTCCCAGCTGGGTACATCTCTCCTAGCCCGTCCTACCAGCTGCCCGATTGGAGTGTGCAGGGGTACACAGGTAGGTTTCATGTGCAGTCATCCCTTGTGTAAACCTCTCTTCACATTTGATTTTCTCCTGGTCACTTAGTCCTGTATTTGGGGCCAGCCTTGGGTTTGCCAGGACTCGGCTCCCTCAGCTGCTGGCCCCCATGTCTTGGCTGCAAAACATTTCCTTTCCCTGTCCCACACATGCCGCTGGGAGAGATGCAGTTTCTTTCCTGTATACGGCTA
The DNA here is from genome assembly GCF_001458135.2 of Marmota marmota marmota. Taxonomy (NCBI): domain Eukaryota; kingdom Metazoa; phylum Chordata; class Mammalia; order Rodentia; family Sciuridae; genus Marmota; species Marmota marmota. Next base: position 10,713,059 of record NW_026000164.1, on the reverse strand, counting down.
TTGGACAGCGTGCCTTTCCGTTCCGTGGGGCAGTGTCTTAGATCTCTAAACTCTCTGTACCCAGAAACTCCTCAGTTCTCCTAAAAATGTGGGTTCCTTTAATTCCCTTATCCCTCCACTGCGCTCATGGAGGAGCTGGTGCCTCTGCCACAGCAGTGACTGTGGCACTGGAGATTTCTTCTTTATTTTATTATATCCAACCTCCTGAGTCCCCGATCTGCTTTGAGTGTCCAGTATTACATTCTAGTAAAGTCCCCCCCACCTTTTTTTTTTTTTTCCCGTTTACCCACCTTGCTGAGAAGCTGCCTGAATGCATTGTTGGTTTCACGCCATGGAGCAGCCAGGAAACCACCTGCTCTAGTCCATTAGCTTGAAACTCTGTGTCTTCTAGGGAACCCAGGGCCTCATGTGTGCCAGGCCCGCACTCTGCCACTGAGCCATAGCCCCAGCCCCAGTTTTCTACTTTTATTTGGAGGTTTTCTTCTTCTTTATTAGCCTTTTTGTTTAAAGAGCCAGTACTTGACTTTATATATACATGTTTACTTATTTATTTTAACTAATTTCTACATTTCATTTACTCTTTTCTACCATTTCTTTCTTGATTTCTTATTTTACTCTGTTATTTGTGTCTAGAAATATCATTTAAAAGATTTTCAATCTTTTCCTTTCTTCATATTTTAAGTAAAGGCTAAAATATATCTTTAAATACTGCTTTAGCTCTAGCCCACAGTGTGGATATATTTTATTTTCATTCAGCTCTAAATACTTTATATTGTAACTTCTTCTTTAACTCATGATTAACTTAGGAAAACATTTTAAAGTTTTCAAATCATGGCACGGTGTTGCACACCTGTAATCCCAGCAACTTGGGAGGCTGAGGCAGGAGGATTACAAGTTCTATTAGGCTAGCCTGGGCAACTTGGCAAGATTCTGTTTCAAAATAAAATTTTAAAGGGGCTGGGGATGTAGCTCAGTGGTAGAGTGACTCTTGGTGTTTAAAAAAAAAAAGGTTTCAAAGCAGAGGTTATTAAGAAATTATTTTTTTGGTTGATTTCTTATTCATTTGCATTCTGTTGTCAAAAATAAATCATATCATTTTTTTTTAAATTTTCTTTTAGTTGTCAATGGACCTTTGTTTTATTTATATACGGTGCTGAGAATCAAACCTAGTGCCTCACACATGCTAGGCAAGTGCTCTACCACTGAGCTACAACCCCAGCCTAGATCAAGTTTTGTTTTAGAGTTTAGATTTATTATGCACAAAAAGGAATAATTTGCAAATTGAGAGACCTCGAACCAAGTGATAAGAAGTCCCACTATAGCAGTTATCCCAGTTTATGAAGCATTAAGGAGGAAGTATTTTGACCTTTTAAAAAATTATTTTCTATTAAACATCACAATTCTTCAGGGGCACTCTACCTCTGAGCCACATCCCCAGCCTTTTTAATGTTATTTTGAGACAGGGTCTTGCTGAGTTGCTGAAACTGGCCTGGAATTTGTGATCTTCCTACCTCAGCCTCCCGAGTTGCTGGGATTATAGCTGTGTAGAACTGTAACTGGTTTACATGTTAAAATTCTCAGTAAGGCAAGCAGAGCTGTTTAAGCTGATTACTCTATAGCTAGCTGGTTTAGTTTCATTGAATCATACTGGACATAAAGGTTATGTTTTGTATTTTGTTTATAATTGGAGTCAGTGTTTCAGGGAAATCAAGATGCCAAGTTTTGGCTGTGTGGTTGGTTGTGGCCTTGGGCATATATAAATTGGGGCCTCTATATTTATTTTTCTTTCACAATCCTCCCTGCCCCATTTTGGTCATTCTCTCAGTTGAACTGCATGACTAACTATTTAGTGCTACTGTTAATCATCACCACACATTGTTTTCTTTTCCATAGACATTCGTATGTCCCAAACTAGGGTCTCAGTAGGTTCATTCAGTGATTCTCTTCTTGAAGTTCCTGTTCAGTCCTCACAGAGGTCATGTATCAAGTTAGTGGCTGCTGATAAGCATCAAGATTCTGGAGAGTATACCATGTTCAGGGAGGTTACCAATATGACTAATAAGAAGATAATATCACCAGGCCTAGTGGTGCACGCCTGTAATTCCCAGAAACTCAGGAGGCTGAGACAGTAGGATCTTGAGTTCAGATCCAGCCTCAACAACTTAATGAGGCCCTGAGCAACTCATTGAGACCCTGTCTCTAATAAAATATTTTTTTTTTAAAAAAAGGGCTGGAGATGTGACTCAGTGGTTAAGCACTTCTGAGTTCAATCCCTGGTACCAAAAAAAAAAAAAAAAAAAAAGAAGAAGAAGATAATATCAAGGTCCCCAAGAGCCAAGATTTGATCAACTAAATAAATCAATTGATTATACCTCCCTAATCTGGTGGAATACCAAGATTTTTTGTTTTTTTTGTTTTTTTTATATTTCTAAGATTTGAGGTTACAATTCCTGACTTAATGACACTGAAACAATTTTTTATTTCAATATGACAGTTATAGTCCAGTAAACTTTCCTGGTTTGCAATTTGAGTGTCTCTGGTGATGTCATTGTGCATTTGAGTAAACTTTTTCTGTGGCCCATACAGCAATAGGCATGAAAGTTGTTCATATGTGAACTGCTATGGTGATTTCTCTGAAGTTTATGTCAAATCATTCGGCTAATTTAACTACATTGTAGAGCTATAAGGCCAGGAACAGCCCCAGTTTAAGGTTATCAGAGACCTGTACTTGTCAAGTCTTTTTCATGATTTCTTGTAATTTTGTGTCATAGATGCTTGCAAAAGTTTATAGGAAAGCATCAAAGTGAAATAATCATTGTCCATGGATGAAAAATGACTTAAAATGTCCATGAGAATTTAATTTAATGCAGCTGATAAAGGATCTTTGATTATTTATACAGTATAGGACAATTTAAGATAATAACTAGAAGTGATATAATGTGTCATTAAGAACACCTCACACTTCAGATAGAGCCCTAATATCCAGAATATACAAAGAACTCAAAAAATTAAACAATAAGATAACAAATAACCCAATCAACAAATGGGCCAAGGACCTGAACAGACACTTCACAGAGGAGGACATACAATCAATCAACAAGTACATGAAAAAATGCTCACCATCTCTAGCAGTCAGAGAAATGCAAATCAAAACCACCCTAAGATACCATCTCACTCCAGTAAGATTGGCAGCCATTATGAAGTCAAACAACAATAAGTGTTGGCGAGGATGTGGGGAAAAGGGCACACTTGTACACTGCTGGTGGGACTGCAAATTGGTGAGGCCAATTTGGAAAGCAATATGGAGATTCCTGGGAAAGCTGGGAATGGATCCACCATTTGACCCAGCTATCGCCCTTCTCGGACTATTCCCTGAGGATCTTAAAAGAGCTCACTATAGGGATACTGCCACATCAATGATCACAGCGGCACAATTCACAATAGCTAGACTGTGGAACCAACCTAGATGCCCTTCAATAGATGAATGGATAAAAAAAAATGTGGCATCTATACACAATGGAGTATTACGCAGCTCTAAAAATGACAAAATCATAGAATTTGCAGGGAAATGGATGGCATTAGAGCAGATTATGCTAAGCGAAGCTAGCCAATCCTTAAAAAACAAATGCCAAATGTCTTCTTTGATATAAAGAGAGCAACTAAGAACAGAACAGGGAGGAAGAGCATGAGGAAAAGATTAACATTAAACAAAGATGAGTGGGGGGAGGGAAAGGGAGAGAGAAGGGAAAGCATATGGAAATGGTAGGAGACCCTCAATGTTACACAAAATTACATATAAGAGGTTGTGAGGGGAAAGAGGGGGAGAACAAGGGAGAGAATTGAACAACAGCAGATGAGGTAGAGAGCGAAGATGGGAGGGGAGGGGAGGGTGGATAGTAGGGGATAGGAAAAGTAGCAGAATACAACAGTCACTAATATGCCATTATGTAAAAATGTAAGTGTGTAACCGATGTGATTCTGCAATTTGTATTTGGGGTGAAAATGGGAGTTCATAACCCACATACATGTAAACGAAAAAACCCACAAACATATCTTAGTTTCTTTGAATACTTTTTTATATAGAGTTGTTCCCTTTACCTTTGTAAATTTTAGTAGTTAGGAAATGAAGACCCAATTATAACATTTTAACTATCAGTAGCATTTCTTTTATAAAGAAAATTAGGAAATGTACAATTACAGACTGTCACATTAGCATTCTGAGCAGACTAATAAATTTTATAAATATATTATGTCATACTTTTACAATTATAGCCTCCTTTTGGTATAAATTCTCACTCTGGCAGAAAGAATATGTTAATAAAACCAAATATCTTTACTAACTTAAGAAGAATCTGAAGGGGAGGAAATATTTTTTTATGTTTCCATAATTATGTGAAAATAATTCATGTGACAATGCATACAGAATGTCTACATATTGATATTGAAACTCAGACATATTTCCATCTCTACTAATGTATATTCTTTTTTGTTTTATTAGACCTTTGCAGTGTTGGGTTCATCCTGATAAACTCATACATGTATGGAATTTGATTTCAGTTCATAAATTCCTCCCTTTCCCCTTCCCCTTTTCCTCCCATCCTCCCTCCCCTCTCCCATTCTCCTTCCTCTACTCTACTAGACTTCCTTTTGCTTGTCTATTTATTCATATTTGATTGGTTCTTTTTACTTATGAATAAAGGTGAAATTCCCTGTGGAATATTTATGTATTCATATAACATTATTTTTAAGTAATTTATTCTGCACTGATGGAGGTAAATTTTCATCTCTGTTTTCTTCTGGGTCTGAGAATTAAGTTGACATAAAATAGATTCATGTGAGAAAAACATACACATTTATATAATATAGATGTAATGTGACATGGAGTCCTTGTAAGGAAATGAAGGCCTGAAGATTCAGTTAGGGTTGAATTTGTCAAAGAGTAATAAATTATGAAAATGTGATGAGGCAAAGAGGCTTGGACTAGGACAGTTAGTTGGTTAGAGAAAGTACTAGGAAAATAAGGGTTTGCTTAACTAGGTTGGTTTGTACAGATTTTCCTCAACCTCAACTTTAAATCCATGGGTGGTAAGAAGGTTACTTCTCTCGGGGTATAAGGAGATTGTCTTTCGCATAGGAATTTTATCTCCTGCTTTTAATTTAAAAAAAAAAAGGAGGGGCTGGGGATGTGGTTCAAGCGGTACCGCGCTCGCCTGGCATGCGTGCGCCCGGGTTCGATCCTCAGCACCACATACAAACAAAGATGTTGTGTCCGCCAAAAACTAAAAAATAAAATATTTTTAAAAAAAAGGAGTCGGGGGGCATTCAGGATGGCTTTTTGTTGCTATATCCTTTTCTTTTCTTTCTTTCTTTTCTTATTTTGCATCTGCTATTTTAAGTGCCTTTAATTCAAAACAGTCAGTATGGTTAAAGTGGTACATTTTGGGGTGGAATGTTCTGAGCTCATTCAATGCCAAAGTTAAATAAACTTATGTTTAGCAATTAATATTTCAGGATTTTATCCTATTTGGAAATGGTCTAGATATTCAATGACTATCCATCATTTAATTAAACAGTATAACTTCATGGGTAGAAGTTATCAGATTATGAAAGATTCTGAAACTATTTTAAAGGTTATTTAAGCTTTTATTTTACTTATATCCATTTAATTTGCTTATTTTTTAAAAAGTTATGCTTGGCACTCATGAAAATTTTGTGCAATATTAAACAGCTATTCATCATCTTATATTTTATAGTTACATTTCTTTCTGACAAGTTTTATCACATAGAGATAACATGAGTTTATTTTACTAGTAAACCTAGGTGGAAATGTAATAGGTGTATGATATTTAATGCAGACAACTGTGAAGGCATCTTTTCCCCCTAAACCAATAATATTTTAATTATTAAAAGCATTATTTTTAAAGCCAATTCAGTAAAATTATTTTATAAACTAATTTTAACATTATTATCCTGAGATAGGAAAACATCATACATACATAATATAGATGTATGTAGGCAGATATAAACATAGAGACAGATGAAAATAGAGATCTTGACTTTTATTCAAAAATCTTACCATACTACTAGTTTATGAAAGAATAGCTAGATTCAAACTCTGTTTCTGGCAGTTAATGTTCCTTGCAGAGATAGTCAAAGCTTTTTATTTATGGAAAAGATTTAAATTTCTTTTTCATTTGTTAGTTGGTTTCTAAATAACACCATCCCCCCAATCCCCTAAATGTGTGTGTGTGTGTGTATAAATATATATGCATATACATACATACATACATGCATCACACAAAGACTAAGAGTTAAGGTCGCTGCAGGATTATAGGACCCTGTGCCAAGAGAACAGGCAGGGAGAGAGATGAATGCAAAGAGTCAAAGATTCAATCTAGGGGCTGGGGTCGTGGCTCAGTGGCAGAGTGCTTGCCTAGCATGTGTGAGGCACTGGATTTGATTCTCAGCACCACATATAAATAAATGAATAAAATAAAGGTCCATAAATATCTAAAAATAGTTTTTTATAAAGATTCCATGTAGGTGGTCAGATAAGAGTTTTAATGAACCAGTTTCACGGAGTTGTCAAGGCAAAGGGTTAAGATGGTGGGTAATTTCAGAGCATCAGCTTGGAGTATCAGCTTGAGGTGTCATCTTGGAGTGGGCTGTGTTTTGTTGTCACAGACAAGAGAAATTGCATTAAGCCAAAGCCATAGAACAGAAACAGTTAATTGCTTTGATGATTTTCCTGGGCAAAGCTCATGACAGGAGACCAGATGCTGGTCAGGGGTCAGGATGCTGCTATGTCCAATCTTGGGGATCTCCTCCTTTTATGGGTCTTAGATGAGGGGGTTATGTCTAGTTAGATTGATAAGCTCCTGTGATAAGCTCCTCTTGACATGATTTAGGATGTCCATGTCTCCAGGTACTCCTGATTTAGTTTGATAAGTTGGCATAAGTTATTTGTCAATTTGTACCTTATGGTTGTACCAGGCAGATGGTGGTGGTTTGCTTAAACAAAGAAGGTATAGCATCATTTTACCTTGACACTTGCACTCCAAATGGAGTAATTCATGGCAAACTACTACTTTATAGAGTAGAGTAACTAAATTTTAGTTTTAGGCACAGTGTGAAAACTACTATTCTATATATTGTGGAGTAACTTAGAGCAGGGCACAATGTCCTCTCCACAATCTCCTTATATATACTTGAGAATCTGAGTCTTAGCCTATGAGATTGAGATACACACACACACACATACTGAGGATTAAACATAGGGCTTTGCACCTGCTAGGCAAGTGTTCTATTACTGAGGCACACCCCTAGCCAGTCTATAAGCTTTTATCAATGTGCTAGAGAAGTTTTTTGTTTGTTTATTATTTTTTTAAAGAGAGACTTTTTTGGAGTCATTCTGTCTTTTGGAAGTTTTTGTATACCAATCAAAGAATGTGTTCCACTGTTTTTGAGGCATCTTCAAGGGCTCTTCTAAGATGAATTATTTTGTCCAAGTGGAAAGTTCTTCAGAGTGACCACTATAATTCCAAATTGTTGCTATAAAGTTTATTCCGTTTTCTAGAAAGACATAAGACCCTGTTCTATTAGACTAAGTGTAACCCATCTTTGTATTTGGTTTCTCTCAGATGCCAAGTAAGCAATGGAGAGTCTAGCGAATAGAACTACTATTCTGGGACTCAGGGAAATATGTGTTCCTTGTCCTCCTTGTTTAAAAGGAAATTGTAGTTTACCGAGAAGCTTAACAAGCACAGGTACATATAATAAAGTTGGAGAGCTCAAAACACAAAGGCCAGTTCTTGGATCTGAGAGAGACTTATCCTAGAGATCATTCATGGTCTGAAAGAACGTAGAGAGTGCAGTGGGCTCTGTGGATGCCAGCACCTTGGTTTGTACAGATTTGATTACTCACTGACTGACCTCAGGGCTTGGAGCCCATGCTGGGTCCCACTTCTGACACCAAAAATTGCTAAAAAAAAAAATCATAAAATTAGATTTTTTTTAAGTTTACTATACATTGGGGCTGGGGATATATTTCAAGCATGAGGCCTTGGGTTCTATCCCCAGGACTGGGGAAGTGGGGGGCAATTGTGCATAGAAAAGGTCAGTTTGCAAAGTTAGGAGAATTCAAATGGAAACTTGTAAAAAGTCTTGCTCATAGCCATTACAGCACAGTTTATAGAGCTTAGAGGAGGGAGTGTTTTGCCCTTTTCAGGATTTTTCTATTATACATTAACATTCTTTTAAAAGCAAGTAGAGTTGTTAAACTAGCTTGTCTATGACTGGTTTAATGTCATTGAATTTTGCTGATGAGTACACAAATCTCTCGTTATTTATGATTACAACTAGCATTTCAGGGAAATCAAGATGACTTTTTTTTTTAGTCTATAACACTTTTTAAAAAGTTTTCCTATGTGATCTCATATATGATTAATTGATACTATTTTCTTTATTTTGTACCATTGATACTATTTTCTATATTGGGGGGGGGGATTTATCTCTGTGATCATGCCTGTTAATATTCAACATTCTTTATTCTGAACTAATTTTTCTTGCCTAATCTATTTGTTTGATTGAAGTTAAAATTTCACATTTAGATTATTAAATATTAAGATCGTTAGCTTTTTAAAAATTCTGTAAATTTTTTTGTTTTATGTGTCTTGAGGCTAGATTTTTAGTGAAGGTACATTTATAATGATTGACTATTCATGGTGTTTTGTTTGTTTCAGAAAAGCTGTACTATTGAGTTACATCTCCTCTCTTGTCTTTCTTTCATTCTTTCTAGCTTTTTTTTTGTTTGTTTGTTTTGGTTTGGTTTTGGACACAACCTTGTTAAATTGCTGAGACTGGCCTCAAACTTAAAATCTTCCTGCCTCAGTCTCTAAATATGTGTGTACCACTATGTCCAGCTTCTTAGTGGGGTTTTCCTATTATCAGGTATCCCTTTTAATCTCCACTAAGACTTTTAACTTAAATTCCATTATGTGTGCTTCTAAGATGAATTCAGCATATATTTTTATTCACTCATTTAGTCCTTCCTGTGGTTTACTTTAGGTGCTATCTCTTGTACAATGTATACATTTGGATTTTAGTTTTGAGTCCATTCTCAAAATTTATATTTTTAATAGGTACACTTAATCTATTATTTTTATTTTACTATTAGAGTATAATAATATAATATTATTATACTATAATATTAGTATTATATAATACTAATATAATTAGTATTATATAATAATTTTATTATATAATCTTATAATAAAAGATTATAAGAATCTTTTAAAAAATTTTTTCTCATTTTTCAGGTGTTAAAAATTTTTTATGTCCTTTTGTTTTCCTCTTTTGCTTTGGAAATTACAAACTCTATTTTAATTCTTTTAGAGAACATACTTTTTTTTGTACATAGTTTGTCTTCCTTGTTTTTAAATTGTGGTAAGATACACCATTTAAAATTTTCCCATCTTAATCATTTTAAAGTGTACAGTTCATTCATATTATCTGTTAAGTGTATTCATATTGTTGTGCAATCAATCTCCAGAACTCTTCATTTTTGAAAAACTGAAACTCTACACTCATTAAAAATCAATTATTGGGGCAAGGGTTATGGCTCAGTGGTAGAGCACTTGCCTAGCATGTGTGGGGTGCTGGGTTTGATCTTCAGCACCACATAAAAATAAAGGTATTGTGTCCAACTACAACTAATATATACATATATATATATGTATATATATGTATATATATACACACACATATATATACACACATATATATGTATATATACATAAATTATTCATACTTCCCCCACCAGTCTTTGACAATCACCGTTCTACATTTTATTTCTATGAATTTGACCATATTAAGTACCTCATATAAGTGAAATCACTCTACAGTATCTGTCTTTTGTAACTGGCTCATTCATTTAGCATAATGTCTTCAGGGTTCTTCTATGTTGCATGTGGAAGAATTTCTTTCCTTTTTAAGCTTGAAAAATATTTTACTGCTGGGCACAGTGGAATATTTAGCTAGTCCCAATTCCTTGGGAGGCTGAAGCAGGAGAATTGCTCACACCCAGGGTTCTAGCCCAAGCCTGGGCAATACTGTGAGACCCTGGCTCAAAACAAACAAGAGAATGACTAAATCATAAAAATACAAATATTCTATTGTATGTAACTAATATATTTTGTTTATCCTTTCATCCATCAGTGAACATTTGCATGTTGTGGAGAATGCTGCTATGAATATTAGTATAAATACCTCATCAAGACCCTGCTTTCAGGTCTTTGGGGTATATAGTCAGAAGTGGAATTGCTAGATCATATGGTAGTTCTGTATTTAATTTTTTGAACAACCACCTCACTGTTTTCCATCGCAGCTGCATCAATTTTACATTCCTACCAACAGTACACAAGGGTTCCAGTTTCTCCACGTCCTTTTCAATACTTGTTATTATCTGACTACTATTTCTAATAGTAGTTACCTTAGTGGGTGTGAGGTGGTAATCTCATTATTGTTTTGATTTGCATTTTCCTAATGATTACTAAAGTTGAACCTCTTGTCATGGGCTTTTTGGCTATTTATGTATCTTCTTTGGAGAAATGTCTGTTTAAGACCATTGCTTGTTTTTAATCATGTTGTGTTCTGTAGTTGTTGAATTACAGGAATTCTTTTTATATTCTAGGTATCAATCTTTTGTCAGATATATGACTTGTAGATAATTTCTCCCATTTAATAGGTTGACTTTGCACTCTGCTGATTGTGTCCTTTGATATACAGAAATGATTAATCTTGATACAGTCCAGTTTATCTGTTCTTTTCTTGTCTTTACTTTTGGTATCATATTCAAGAAATCACTGCCTCATCCAATGTAAGGAACCTTATTTTCTTTTTTTCCATATTTTTATTGGTGCATCATAGTTACACATAGTGCTAGAATTTGTTGTTACATCCTTTTGTTGTGTGGGCCTACTCTATGCTATGTTTTGAATGTGGTTTGTCCCTATCAAAATGCATGTTGATCCTCAATGTAACAGTGTTCAGAGGTCATGGGACCTTTAAAAGGTGTTCATGTCATGAGGGCTCCACTTTCATAAAGGAATCACTGCTGTCTTTCAGGAGCATGTGACTTCTTGCTCTTGCAGGACTGGATTATTACCTTGAGAGCTGTTTTTTATAAAGCATTCTTCCTCTTCTTCATGTGCCTACTTGCCCTTTTGCTTTCTGTCATCAGTTGAAACAGCAGAAGGCCCTCACAAGAAGCAGAGAGGATGCCAGCACTATGCTTTTGGACTTTCCAGCCTCTAGAACCATGAGCCAAGATAACCCTCCATTCTAACCATGTCAGGCATTCTGTTATAACAACAGAAAACAGACTCAGACACTGTGATTAACTGAGAAAATGTGACTGTTTCCACCTGGAGCAGGGTTCCACGGTGTTGGCCTACTAAAGAGTGTACTGAAGTGTTTTCCTGGGCCCATCTTTCACGTCTAGACAATTGAATTGGTGGGTAAGAGAACAGCCTTCTTGGACAATGCCAAATATCACAGACCTCTGGGTATGTCCTCTGGGTTGCAGTCACCATTGGGCAGGTCATAGTCACATATTGTGGCAGCCAGTTTCACAGGTGCTGTGTGACACTGTATGATTAAGGTTGTCATCAGCATAGTTAGGTTTTACAAAGGCTAAAGTATGTTTACAAGAGAAAGCCATACCTAGATGTTTCATGTTAATTACTGTTTCTTACCTGCCGGGTATTACCTCTCTTTTTATTAACCTACTCCCTCCATCCCAGTGGCAGCTTGGACCCTAAGGTCCCTGAGGCTTTGTTTGTCTTTGTTATGGTTTAGATATGAGGTATTCCCCAAAGCTTCCTGTGTTAAAGAAGGAGTATTCAGAGGTGAAATGATTAGATTAAGAGCTGCAACTAATAAGCCCCTCCTAGACTGAATGGACTAACTGGGTGTTAACAGTAGACAGGTGGGTCATGGTTGGAGGAAATCACTGGGGGCTTGCGCTGAAACGATTCCTCTTTCTTGAGGCTTCTTCCCCTATCTCTCTACTTCTGGCCACCATTGGCAGAGCAGCTTTCCTCCGCCTCACCCTTCCACCGCCATGTTCTGCCTCACCTTGGACCCAGAGCAATGGAGTCCTGGTCCATGGACTAAGACCTCTAAAACCATATGCCAAAATAAGTTTTTCCTCCTCTAAGTTGTTCTTGTCAGGTATTTTGGTCACGGCAACACAAAATTGACTGGTACTGTCTTTTCCTGAAAAGATAAGAATCAAAGTGGTCTCGAAATTTATTTCCCTAAGAGATATAAGCCTGTATGTTTTACCAGTACCACTAGCCAGCACCAGTGTCCTTGACAGCCCTGAGTCTTGGTTAGTAAAGACAGTGCAACAGAGTGATGCTTGTTAACTCCTTAATGCATTTTGCTGCTTATAGAGCATTTAATTATAGTGTCTCATTGAATCTGTACATCAGACCAATGAAGTTACTATGGTTGTTCTCCAAGCTTCCTCTCTCCCCAACCTTTATCAAGGTCAAATTGATAAATAAAAATTGTATATATTTAAGGTATAAAACAATGTGTGTTTTTTGGTTCTATTTTGATTTTGTGGTTTTTACTTTGTTTTGTTTTTTGAGATTGGGTCATGCTATATTGCCCAAACTGGCCTCAAAATTTTGCCTCAGCCTGTGAGGTGGGATTACAGGCTAGCAACACAACATGTGCTACAACTTGATGTTTTGATATGCATATAACTAAAGTTAATTAACATATCTATCATCTCACATAGTTACTATTTTCTTTTTGTGTGTGGTAAGAGCCACTTAAGATCTACCTTCCTAGCAAATTCCGAGTATCTAATACAGTATTGTTATCTAAAGTCACATTGCTGTGCCTTAGGTCTCCACAGGTATTCATTCTATATAATTGAAGCTTTGTGCCCCTTGACCAACGTCTCATTATCCCTTCCTTCTGACCCCTGGTAACCACCATTCTGCTCACTGCTTCTATGAGTTGGGTTATTTCAGATTCTTCTCTGTACCTGCTTTTACATACTCAGCTCTCTCCAGCTGATGCGTTCTTCTGCAGCTTCACATAACCTGTCTTACTATTTCTACCCAGCTTAGCTCAGCCCACACCTTCCTAAGATTCCTAGCTGAGGCAGCTGCTCTCTCTCTCTGGGTCAATTGCCATAGAATCCTACACATATCCCTATGGATTATTATATATATGGCCATTGGCTGTTTTCATGTGTCTCCTTCAAAATATTTAATTTTTTCCTTTGAGCATACTGGGAATATACAGTAATATTCCCTGAATTTATAGATGAAGTACTGAGGTTGCCAGAATATTTTTCCAACGTATGGATAGAGGAGTCAGGGGTAGATCCTTGGTCTTTGACCTTGAATCTCAAATTCCTACCCTACATCATTTTGTTAGCTTTATGTTGCTATGTCAAAATAGCTGAGAAAATCAACTTAAAGGAGTAAAGATTTGTTTTGATTCACAGTTGCAGAGGTTTCAGTCTCTGATCACTTGGACTTGTTGCTTTGGAGCCTTTGGAGAGGTAGGACATTACATCAGGGAGCATATGGTAGAGCACAGCTGCTCACTTCATGGTGGCTGGGAAGCAAAAAGAGAGAGCAAGTAAGGGACTGGTTCAAAGACATGCCCTAGTGACCTGCTTGCTCCAATTCGGCCTGTCCTCCTATAGTTTCCACCACCTCCCAATAGTACTACCAGCTGGGGACCCTGCCTTCAATACACGAGCCTCAGGGAGATAGTCCAGGTTCAAGCAAACAATCATGCAGGGTGTTTCTCTATCTACAATGAAGTCCCAACTTCAGGCATTTGTGTGATGTGTATGTGATTGATACATCGAGCAAGCAGATCTAATGGGATGGAATCAGAGAATGCCTCTTTATTTTTGCCTCCCACTCTTCTCGACCAGCAAAGACTGTCAAGGGTAGAAGGAAGCCTTCTTCACCTCTTTTCTCCACACCTCCATCCTCCACCTTTCAGACCAAGGTCTCTGGTTTCTCTGATGGCAAAGCTGGTAAAGAAAGAAAGAAAGCAGAGCAGGAAAGTAGGGCTGGAGAGCAAGGCACTCACCTCAGATGCAAAATGTAACAGGACTTGAGAGTCAAAATAATAATGTATATTTTAAAAGTCTAAATTTATGCAGAAATTTGTATGAACAGAATAACAAAAATGTAAATAAAGAATGACCATTGTTTTTTTTTTTCTTCCATGACCTTGAGTTTCATGCAGTGGGTACAATGTTTCTGATCAGCCCAAGGTTCACCAGGCATTATGTCCCTTGATGTGTGGGTTTATGAGGGTTTTCAGTGGTTTGTAAATAGACAGGGCTACCCAGGACTGCATATGCAATTAATACTTTTGACTGTGGAGCCTTCATTAACTTTTCAACTTGTTTTGAAATATGGAAGGATATTTTGCTGAATGTATTTATGTCAGCACCCACTTTTTCCTGACAGATTCAATGTGGCATGGCATGGTACCACAAGAAAGTTCTGATTTTGTTAGTAGACTTGGAAGATGACTTTCTAACTTTGGGCCCGGCAGGTATTTAAAGCCAATATTCCTCCCACAGGACTCTTCTCGGTGGGATCTCCAGAGGCTTCCCCTGGGGACATTTTGCTGCATGCAGTGGGAGAAATGTTTTCTTCTTCAGTTTGTCTAGCTTTTTCTGTTAGTTTGGTTTTTTTTTTTCCTCCCCAAGGTTTGTTTCAGTGTAGACTCTTGCTTTCTGATGTCCCTTCCTTTCTTGGAGGTTTCTAGGGAAGGAGTCCAGGTTGGCCCACTGAGGGTCACAGTGAGTCTTAAACACACACCCCGCATTCTTTGCTCTGAATCGCTCTGTGCGCACAGGCCGCCTCCTCTCCACTCCTTCCATCTTTTGGATGTAAATAACAACCCTCCTCTGCTTTAGGATTTTCCAAGAGGGAGGCAGGTACAAATCCACACTGTGTCTTCTTTCCTCACTTCATGTAAAGGGAGGAGGACCCTCGGCTACTCCCCTGAGACAGGGGAGTGACAACACCGCCGTGGTTTTATGCAAATAAATTTTTCTGAAAATTCTTTCAACAGTTTGTTCTTTATGCTCTCAATGTGGGTAAAGGAGTTTTAAGAGACATCATGCTACCAGTTTCAAATATCGACCCTTAGGATGATCTGTCTCAATATTCATTTTGACATCAAGTATTTTCTCAGATTTGGGTCTGGTAAGAGAAAATAAGTAGTAAATTAAGATTCCTGTATTTTTTTTTCTTAGTTGTCAATGGACCTTTGTTTTATTTATTTATATGTGTTGCTGAGAATCAAACCCAGTGCCTCACACATGCCAGGCAAGTGCTTATCACTGAGCCACTACTCCAGCCACAAGATTCCTGTATTCTTAAAGGTAAGGAATCTGCATTAAAAAAAAACAAAAAACATAATATTTCAAACTGGAACTCTTGGGATGCTTGCAAATGATGTAAGGATGGAGTCAATACCTGAATTGTCACTTGAAATGAATACTCCTACCTGAGTGATAACCAGGTCACTCAGTTTGGGTAGGGCTGTGTTAGTCTTTGTTCTTTTTTTTTTTTTTTTTTCAATTTTTTATTTGTGGGTTGTTCAAAANACAGATTGCAGAATCACATCAGTTACACATCCATTGATTTACAAATTGCCGTCCTAGTGTCTGTTGTGCTCCGCTGCCTTAAGAACAAAGACTCATAGAATCAACAAATGAGTCTTTGTTCTTTAACTACAATAAAATACCTGAGATAAAGAGAAAAGGTTTATTTTGGTTCACAGTTTTGGAGGTTTTAGTTCACGATCAATTGATTCTGTTGTTTTGGGCCTGTGACTCAGCAGAACAAAACTACTGACCTCATGGCCAGAAAGCAAAAGAGAAAACAAGGAAGGAGCTAGGGGTCCCACATCCCCTTTGGGAGCATGGTCCCAATGATCTAAAGACCTCCTTATAAGCCCTACCTCTTTACAGGTTCCACCACTCCCGATAGTGCCTCTCTGGAGACCAAGTTTTTAACCTATGGGCCTTTGTGGAACATTCAGCATCCAAACTGTAAGAAGGACATGACTTATCACACTTGACCTTCTTTAATACATCCTACTCAGAATAGCTAGAACTCACAAGATCTCAGAGGTGGCAGTAGTTACAGTCTTAATATTAAATGAAATAATGTATATCAAAGACTTGGGACTGGGGGTATAGCTCAGTAGTAAACCTCATGCTTAGTATGTGCAAGGCTGTGGGTTCAATTCTCAGCACCCCCCAAATATTTTTATTGAAAACTTATAATCTCTGAAGAGCTATTTGAGGGTTCATTTTTATTATTGATTATCTCTGGAGACTGGATTCTCTAAATCAATGTCAAAATATACAGCAATGTCAGCCAAGTTTCGAAGTGAGTAATTCACCAATCTAAAATTAGTAGAATTCAGGGCTGGGGATATGGCTCAGTGGTAGAGTACTTGCCTAGCAAGCAGGAGGTTCTGGGTTCAATCCCCAGCACTGTGGGGGGAGTGGGGGAGCAGAATTCAATGAAATGAGGTTTGACAGTGTGACTGTCTTTCTTCTATTATATGAATATGATGCCAGTCTTTGGGGTGTTGCTATGGAACACCAGCCTCAGGCCTATTTATCTGTGTTGTCTTTCTGTCAGCACTCCTTATAAAATTTATCTTATTCAAAAAAACCCTAATCATAGTAAGGGTTTCTTCTTATATCTATTGAATTGAAGTAAAAATGCTGTGGAATAGGAATTTATTTATACATTCTATGTCAGACTGATCTGACATCTGTCCATCATATTAACTATAATTTATTCAGAGAAACTTTTGGACTATTAAGGTCCCTTAATAGAATACATGATTGGTGAGGACAAGGACCTCCTCCTCCTCCTGCCTTCACTGGGTCCTCAGAGCCTAGCACAGGGTACGTGCTCAGCGGTCGTGTGTTGAATGAATGGATTCATTCACTCAATGATCTGTAATAGACCCAGTGTTCCAATCTGGGACATAAAGTGGAAAGACAAGGTCCCTGCCTCTCTGTCAGCTTATGGTTCCTTTAGTGGGGACCAACCAATGAATGGACAATTGCCATGCAGTCTGAAAAACTCTTTTGTAGGACATATCTATGTTGTCTTGAGAGCCAGAGGAATATATAATCCAGTCTGGGTGAGGGCAGAGGGAATGGGAGAGCTCAGATAAAGTTTTCTTAAAGAAGTGTTGAATTAAGGGTTTTGAGTCAAGTGAAAGTCATTCAGATCAGAGCAATAAAGGAAACATGCATGTTGAAACGAAAGAGGCCAAAGGGTGTGTTTGCCTATCAGCACTGCTATAAGGCAGAGATGCCTTGGTGTGTATGTGTGCGCATGCGCATGCGCATGTGTGCAGTTACAAGTGCTGAAAAGGCTCATTAGTGCTCATTCACTTGCCTCCTGTGGTTCTTCTAAAGACCCACAACCCTATTTCCAAATAATGCACTGGGCTGAAACAATGCTTGATACCTGTGTGCTCCATTCTTTGCACCTACTCCCATCCTTTCCCCCAAATCATTTGATTTTCCTTGATCCTCATTCACCTGGTCATGGCTCCTTTTCTTTCCTGACCTAACAAGGGTGTGACCTCCTCATTTGTATGGACTGTGATCATTGGTGCAAGAATCACTTGTGTTTTTGTTTGTTTGTTTTTACCCAGAAGTGCTGGAAATTAAACCCAGGACTTCACACATGCTAGACAAGTACTCTGCCACTGAGCTATACCCCCAGCAAGAAGTCATCTCTAAATCAGCCACAAGATGATTACCCCAGAACAATGAGATGCCTTCATATCACAAGTGGTGATTCCCCCCTGCCCCACACATACAGAATTACTTGGTTGTCTTAATTATCTATTTTTCTTTTTACTCAAAGTCACATCTAAATATTGTGTCTTTATGCAGCTGATTGTGGTAGGGGTGAAACCATCCAAAGATACCTACCACACAGCTAAGGCAATGGAACAATGGAATATACCTGGGTTCCCATAAAATCATCACCACTAGTTAGCTGTGTAACTTTGTTTTTTTTTTTTGTTGTTGTTGTTGTTGTTGTTTTTAGACAGAGAGAGAGAGAGAGAGAGTTTTGATATTTATTTTTTAATTTTTCGGTGGACACAATATCTTTGTTTGTATGTGGTGCTGAGGATCGAACCCAGGCCACACGCATGCCAGGCCAGCGTGCTACCACTTGAGCCACATCCCCAGCCCCAAGCTGTGTAACTTTGGAAGCAGTGATTTTCTTATATTTAAAACAAAAGCTGGACTAGTATTGTATGTTCCATAAAATGTATTGAATTCTCATCAGAGAGAAAATATTTGGCTTTACAAGCAGGGTGGGAGAGGCACCTTGTTATTGTTGATAATGAGCAGAAATAGTAGTAATCGCAACTTGTTTTTGTCTCTCTCTCTGTCTCTCTGTCTCTCTCTCTCACACACACACACATACACACTCACACTCACACACTGGATGGAAACGATTCACTTAAAGGAAATCAGCTTAACAGAAACCTAGCAGTGGGTGTAAGATTAGCATTCTCCATAAATGTTTTGATAATTGTACACTTGTAATTAAGTTCTGCTTGAGAGAACTGGTTCTCACGGTGCAGCTTAAGAACTTCCTTCACTGCTTATTCAACTCCAAAGTTGAGTGGGTCTCTATGTCCTACTAGTCATCAATTTTGTTTGTCCCAAGGTCCAAAGCATTAGGATATTGCAGAGAGATGGTATCATGTCTAACATGTGGTGAAAATCGGTAATCTGTATTTTTCTGAAGGAAAAGAAAATACCAAGCTGTTTATGTTTAGGTTGTTGAATATCTTCTCATCTAAAGGAGAACTAATTATACTGTTTTTCTTCAAGGGGGTAGTTGGTTCTGCATTTCTGCTATTGTGTTTGTGTGCATATGTGTGTGTGTACCTGTCTCAAATAAAGTCACAATTCCAGTTTGGCAACCCGTTAATTGCAGGGATTGCTAAAAAGATTATTATGCATGTTATTGCAGAGAGCTCAGCACCCTATAAAGTCATGTGGCAGGAACTAGGGCATTTCTCAATTTACCACATTAATATTGCAATAAACCAACTCCTCTCTGTAAACATCAGGCCAATGAGCACTACCTGCAGGGTGGCTTTGTAGAGTCTTCAGAAGAACTTTTTTTCTTTTCCCCAGGAAGATGGGAAAATCAAAATACTTTTGTTAATCCTTATCTTGTCTTTAACTTTTCTCCTTTTATATCTTCTTTTTTCTCATTGAAAAAAATAATACATGCTGGATATAAAAAGTTTGTAAAGTACAGAAAAGCATAAAGAAGCAGAAATAAAATTGCAATCCCACTCCCAGTCATGACCACTACTAACCTTTGAAAATTGTGCTTCCTTCTAGTCTTTTTTCCCATGAATGTAAAAAAATAGTTATGGTTTTTATACTTAGTAGTATAGGGTAGGCATTTTTATTTAAAACTTATTTGTAACCACCATTTTAAATGGGCAACTAATGTTTTATTTATGGAATTTTCCTAAACAGACCCCTATTATTACATGTTAAGTTGATAATTTTTCACTTAAATGAAAAATGCTACACTGATTATCTTAATGTAAAAATATTTGTGCATATTTTGGGTCACTTTGTTAGTATAGATTATTAAAATCTGGAATGACAGGATCAGAAAATAGAATATTTTAAAGTCTCTCTCTTCCCACCCCCAATTTTTTTTTTTTTTTTTTTAGTATCAGGGATTGAACCCAGAGGCACTTAACTACGGAGCCACATCCTCAGTTCTTTTAATTTTTTTCTTCTTTCTTTTAAATTTTGAGACAGGATCTCACTAAATTGCTTAGGGCCTTGCTAAGTTGCTGAGGCTGGCTTTGATCTTGAGATCCTCTTGCTTCAGCCTCCCATGCCACTGGGATTCCAGGTGTGCCACCACACTGGTCATTTTAAAGCCTCTTTAAGCACACTGAGAAATTAGTATTTCAAAAGATTATATTAATATTTTTTAAATTTTTAAATAGTTGTAGATGGATACTATACCTTTATTTGTTCTGTTTTTTATGTGTGCTGAGGATCAAACCCAGTGCCTCACACATGCTGGGCAAGTGCTCTGCCACTGAGCTACAGCCCCAGCCCCAAGATTATATTAATTTTTATTTCCACCACTAGCAGTATATGAAAGAATGTCAGTTTGGGACATTTTCATTTTAATGCATCTTTGCTAAAATTGGTAGATAGGCAAAATATCATATATTTGCAGTTTTAATTCTCAGTTATTTGGTTACTAGTGAAGTTGATCATTTTACGAAATGCTTATTTTTCAGGTGCATGTTCACTGTCTATTCATATCTTTGTCCATTATCTAATGAGAATTTAGAGTTGTTTTTTATCTGACTTATTTGTATAAACTCACTTAATTCTTAATCTGTGCTATTAGTTTTAGTATTTCCCCTCAAATGACTACTTATATTTCATACATATATCTTTTTGATGCATAGAAGTTTGAACATTTTATATAAAGATTTTCAATCTTTCATTTCTTTCTTTCTTTTTTTGTAGTGCTGAGGTTCAAACCCAGGGCTTTGAGCATGCTAGGCAAGTGTTCTGTCACTGAGCTACACTCCCAGCTCTTTTGTTTAATTTTATTATTATTATTATTTTTTCCAGTGCTGGGGATCAACCCCAGGGCCTTATACATACTAAGCACATGCTTTACCACTGATTTATACCCTCATACCCCTTTGTTATTTTTAGCTTTAGAAAGTTGTGGTGGCACATGCCTTTAATCCCAGTGGCTTGGGAGGCTGAGGCAAGAGGATAATGAGTTCAAAGCCAGCCTCAGCAAAAGCGAGGCTCTAAGCAACTAAGTGACACCCTATCTCTAAATAAAATGCAAAATAGGGGATGTGGCTCAGTGGTCAAGTGCCCTGAGTTCAATCCCTGGTACCTCCCCTACAAAAAATAAAGTTATGAGATTTAATGAAATTTTCTTTTTATTTCTATTTATTTCTGTATTTTGGTACTGGGGATCACACTCAGGGGGCTTTACCACTGAGCGACATCCCCAGCCCTTTGAGAGAGTCTTGCAAAGTTGTTCAGGGCTTGTTAAGTTGCTAAGGCTGGCCTTAGACTTGCTTTCCTCCTGCCTTGGCCTCCTGGCCTCCTAAGTCATGGGAACTGCAGCATGCTCACTGCACCCGGATTCTTTTTATTTTCTTTTGTTGTGTATATATAAACTATTTTAAATGTAAAACCCACGAAGATACCCACCCCCAAAATCTGAGTATGTCACCATCAACTTGAAGAAAGCAAAGGTAATGATTCCTTAAGAAGTTCAAGCTGTCCTTTGCTAAGAACCAGTTGGACTGCATATTCCAATAGAAGCAAAACACTCATTACTGGGATTGAATTGCTGATCATGAAGAGTTGGGGGTGACAGGAAGGAAGTTGCTGGAGAATTCTTTTCCCAAAATTAAGGTCATCTGGGAGAAACAAACTTTCACACTCATGTTTTCCATTCTCTCTCTCTCTCTCTTCTTTTTTTGTATCTAGAAGAAATTTGTAGTAACCATGGAATGATGATGTAAGATAGCTGTGGTTTGCAGAATACAGGGTTGCTTATTTTCAAAAGGAACTTAAAAACTGGAGGAGGGCTGATAGAGTACTAGTGTAGCAAGAGTGAAGACCCGAGCTCCAATCCCCAGTGGCAGGGAGAGCAAAGAAAAGAAAGAACAGGAGGAAAGCTGCCTCAGAAGTTCATCCCAGCAGCTCACTAAATGGAAAATCCAAGTCTTGGGACAGAGAAAGTGAGCTGTGCAGTTGTGAAGCCTACAAAGCTGACCTGCTTACTTTTATTTTGACATTGTTGATTATTTAAATATTTGCATTGGTTATACATTCAGCAAGCACATTGTTTTTTAGTTGAAAATATAACATATATCCCCGTAATCATTCTCCTTTGGAAAAATCCTAATTGACTGGTCTCACAGCTACTCAGTAGGCTTTGTTCTTTAACCTGTCTGAACTGCAAGCCTTGTGACTAAGAGGAACCACTTGTAAAGAGCTGGCTTTGTGAGCCTGGTCTGATGAAGTGACCACGAATTTCACAAGTTGACATGTGTGCCTGTTTGAGCATGTTTGTCAAGAGTCCTACATAACTTGGGTCTAGTTCTGCTTCTTCAAGGGATTTTGGACAAAACATCTAGCTCTTGATATGCCAATTTTGTCAGTTGTAACATGGGGGCTTTGGCTAAATAGCTAAGCTCTGGGGCTTTAAAACTTGGATTTTTAAAAATCCTGCAAGTAGGAGGAGACTAATAAGCATAGCATTTCTTCCTTTCTGTAATCATATGAAAATGGCAAATCAAGAGAGCCATGAGAAGAAGCCCAGAACCTCTTAGCTGTAGAATACCAGAAAGACAAAGAAATGCTGTGCCTTTAAGAAGCTTTAATGGCCCAACTGGCATCACTAAGACTTTACGAAGTTATTTCTTTTTGTGACCTTTATATATTTTTTTCTGTTTTCTTTTTAAAAAACAGAAGACATATCTACCATATTCAATTAAATTCAAACATTTTAATAAAAATAATGTATTGTGAAGAATAAAACATGTGTAACCACTCCCCAACCCTCCAATGCTGGGGATCAAATCCAGTACCTCACACATGCTAGGGAAGTGCTCTACCACTGATCAATGCCTCCAGAACCCGTGTTTTTTAAAAAGAAGTAATTTCAACTTTTCTCGAACCACACTCCCTGCCCCTAGAACACCCTCTTGCAGTAAAATTCTTATTAGGCAGATAAACCAGCTGTGATTGAGGCATTACTGCCACCTGGTGGTACACAGCCTAATTACAGGAAAAACATAAAATGTTGGGCTGAGGTTGTGGCTAAGCAGCAGAGATCTTGCCTCCTAGCATGTGTGAGGTACTGAGCTCAATTCTCAGCACCATATATAAGTAAATAAAATAGATATTTTAAAAAGTAAATACTGTTTAAAAAACATAAAATTTCAGTTTTTTGAGTGAAATTGGAAAGTGACAATAAATGTTATAGTCCCAAATAGGCCTCTGAAATTTATATTTAATCAAGGCAGTAACTAAATATATAAAGTAATTATTATCTATTAATCACCAAGTCATTGCCATTGAATCTGGGTCTGGAGACACTGAAAATTTGATTTTTGCATCTATGTCCTGGAAAAGAAAAAATCCACTTTTTCAGTTGATTCATAGCCCTTATTTATTAGTCTTTAAAACAATTTTAGTTAAGTAATGCATGATGATTACAGAAAAATTAGAAAACACAAAGACGCATGAAGAATATTAAAATTACTTATAATGGTATCATCAGGAACAAAGTAGACACTATTAACATTTTGAATATTTCTACTATCATACTTTTTCTACCTCATTTTCACTAGAATTCAACCCAGGGGCAATTTACACTGAGCTATAGCTCCAGCCTTTTTAAAAATTTTTTATTTTGAGACAGGGTCTCACTGAGTTGCTTAGGGCCTCACTAAGTTTCTGAGGCTGGCCTTGAACTTGTGGTCCAACTGTCTCAGCCTCCCAAGCTGCTGGGATTACGGGCATTAACCATTGTGCCTAGTTCCTTTCTACTTCATTGTTAATGGTAGGGAAATAATATTAGTAATGAGAGCAAATATTACACTTACTGTATGCCATGCACAGTTCCAAGTGCTTTACATATATATACAAAATGAGATGCATCTCCTGTTCAGAAGCAGTAAGAATGTATCATCACTTCACAGATATTGCTGCCCAAACTGATAATATGACTGACAAACTCAATCTTTAGAATAACTCAGCTGTTTTGATCAGAAATGCCAAGGTCCCCCAAAATAATGAAAAACTGAGAAATTTTTTCTAACATAAGGAGACTGAAGAGATATGACAATTGAATCCAGTTCATTATCTGAGATTTTCTTTATTTTTTTTATACTTTTATTTTTATAGTTGGACACAACACTTTTTAAATTTTATTTATTTTTATGTGGTGCTGAGGATCGAACATAGGGCCTCGCGTGTCTTAGGCAAGTGCTCTACGCTGAGCCATAACCCCAACCCCTGGGATTTTCTTTTCTTAAAAAAGTCATTATTGGGGCAGTTGGTACAATTTAATTTGTCTTGTGGTGCTGGGGATTGAACTCCCAGGGCTACTCTACCACTGAGCTACACCCCCAGCCCTTCTAATTAATTAATTAATTTTTGAGATAGGGTCTTGCTAAGTAGTTGAGGCTGGCTTTGAACTTGGGGTCCTCCTACCTCAGCCTTTCAAGTAGCTGGGATTATAGGTATGCTGCATCTTGTCTGGGTTAAATATGGTTTTTAGCTAATAGTATTTTATCAATGTTAATTTCATGCATATCCTAATTTTGGTAAACATGTCATGGTTATGTAAAAGAATGTCTTTTTATTTAGAGAATGCATGCTGAAGTACCCAAAGGTAAAGGGGAGTCACATCTGCAACTCACTCTCAGTTTTTAAAATTTACACACATACCCTCCCAACACACCCAAGGAGAGAGAGATTCAAGAGAAAGAGGGTGGGGGAGAAATTTTAATATCTGGGGAGTCTGGCTGGGGTGGGGGATATAAAAAAATTATACTATTTTTGCAACGTAGTGTAAATCTGACATTTTGTCACAATAAAAATTTACGAAACTTAATATAAAAGTGTACCTTTTGTAAAATGGAAAATGATTTCTAATTCTTTTGCTCTCTTTCCTTAAATATCACATTGAACAGTTTAGTGAGTAGCCTTCTAAATTTTTACTATGCATATACAATTATATGCATATGTTTGTATCTCTCTGTGTATTTCTACATGTAATTTTTAGTAGGTTCATACTTAACTACTACAATAAAATATCCTGCTACCTAACTTTTAAAATTCTGTATTATTGCTATTTTCTTACATCAGTACATATATACATGTACCTAATTTTTAAGCTTTGTATATTATATCCAGAGTGTAGATGTAGTACAATCTATTTAGTAATTTTCCTTTTGATGAACATGTAAATTTTTATTTCCTTTTTCTATTAAAAAACTCCCAGTGATTGACATTTTTGTGTATTTGCAAGTATTTCTGTGGTTTAGACATGGAATTCCTGAGTCAGAGGATATTCACAGTTAATCTATTGATTAATATGGCAAGGACCACTTAAGAAGGCAAAAGTTTACCTAAATAGCTTCTTCATTACCAGTGCCAGAACTATATGTACAGAGTATGTGAACAATGGCGAAGACCAATCTGTGGGCCATTCGAATGATTCATGTGACCCACGATCTGCTTACAACTGTGCACTGCTGACCAGCACAGAGCCGTGGTTGCCACCCTTGTGTATTAATGAGAGCATTGCTGGCGGTGTTCTCTCATGCAAGCTGATACATGACTCCAGTCTCTCAAGAGTTCATTGTTAACCTGGGGGTTTATGACAACCCTGTTGAGTGCCCTTAATTACTTGCATGCTTTCTGATGTGTTTAAGAATGCAGCTATTAATTATTGTGACTCTTGGATCACTACTTATCTTCTATTTTACTTGCTTCTCTTTGCTGTTTTCTTGTCTTTTATTCACAACTGATTCAATAAAATCAACTATATATCTGCAAGAAAATATTGAAGCTATGAAGAAAGGCTTAACATAAATGAATAAATGTAATGATAATTTTTCTTGTTATGCCACCCATCGTCTTCCCTAAAAATATCGGCTCTGTCAGCCAGCTTTTCATCTGCAGGGAATTTGTTGTGCTTTGGGAGAGGGCAGTGTATTCAAGGGCAGGGGCAGAAATGGTTTCCCCAATGAAAAGGCCTAGGGATTGTTTCCAGGCCAACGGAAGTGTTTTGAATGATTACTGTAAACTAGGATATGCTCACGCTGAAACTGGGTGCAGTGGTGCACACCTGTAGTCCCAGCACTTGGGAAACTGAGGCAGGAGGATTACTTGAGCTCAGGAGTTTAATACCAGCCTGGACAACATAGCAAATCCCATCTCAAAATATAAAAATAAATAAATGACCTTACTTTGATTTGAACATTAAATAATGTATAATAACATGTATCAATCAAGACATCATGTGATACTCCATAATATATAAAATTTTATGTGTCAATTTAAAATATATAAAATATAATGGTTTTTAAAGGATGGAAGATTAAAGTGTGAAAATCTTCAGGTGGCAAAATGTTTATTCTTTGACTCTAAATTATTGGGATATAGATGTAAAATTTAAGAGAGAGAAGAGAGAATAATTAATTTTGATGCAGGGTACCAGCAATGTTTTGATGGGGATATGATCTTTGGGCTGGGCATGGAAGGATGAGTAGGTGTTGGCTAGGTTGATAAGACATAACGGAAGACATTTACAGGTAGAGAGAATACTGAATTGCACGAGTGAAGCCAGAAAGACAACAGTTGGATCCCTGGTACAGTTGTGCCTGGTACACTTGTGACCTCTGAGAACTCTGAAGGTTGGTAAAAATCCTAGGCCATTAGGTCTCACATTTTTATATGCATATAAACCATCTTAAGAGTCTTTTTACCATGTGGATTCTGATTCTGAAGGCCTGGGGTAGGCCTGCAATTCTGTCTTTCCAACAAGCTCCCAAGGGGTTCACAGACCACACTTGGAGTAGAAAGGCTGTAAGCACAGTTAGTTATTATTAAACTGTTATTTCAGCGGGGCCTGCTAGCTGGCACGATTAAGAGAAAGATGGAGAGAACACCTTTGCCTTTTGCTGTGAGCAAATTAATTAAAAGTATTTGAAGGCTTTTTGAGACTATAGCATTTCAGATTCTTTGTACCTGAACCAGCCAGGGACGTAAATAGAGAGTGACTCATCCTGTAGGTCACCTGCCCAGGTAACACAGGGGCTGGCACTGTAAGGAAGGTAAGGGAAAGGTTTAGACTGGCTAGATCAGTTCCTGGATCCAGATAGCTGGGCAGTGCTGAAATCCTTAGTCTGGGAGCAGTGGTGGGAAGTGGAAGGAAAGAAGGACACATTGGATTGTCATATGTTTTTAAACTGGTAGGAGGTCTTTGTGAATAATAATACTTAAGAAAACATAACCCAGGGCTGGGGTTGTGGCTCAGTGGTAGATCGCTTGTCTCACATGCGTAAGGCACTGGGTTCAATCCTCAGCACCACATAAATAAATAACATTTTTTTATTTTATTTACTGTGCCCATCTACAACTAAAAAAAAAAAAAGAGTCTTTAAAAGAAAAAAGAGGGCTGGGGTTTTGGCTCAGAGGTAGAGCACTTGCCTACCATGCATGAGGCACTGGGTTCGATCCTCAATACCACATTAAAAAAATAAAATAAAATAAAGGTATTATGTTCACCTATATAACTAAAAAATTTAAAAAATTAAATTAAAAAAAGATAAGAAAACATAACCATTTTGAGTTATTTTGATGATATTTTCTCAGGTATTTAATTTTTATTGAGAAAATAGCTACACAACCTGGGATGGCCTGATTTGAATTAATGACGTTGTTCTTTCTAAAAATAACTTATTCTTATCATAGGAGTTATATTTGTTCTTTGCAGAACATTTGACAATAAATGACATTTCGGGGTGGTCACAGTTGATAATTAGTCTGGACTAATTTCCACTTATTCTAGTTTTCCATGCCTCTCCTTGTTACCCTGCCCTCCTTTCTTGGAGCTCTGGCACCAGTGGGTTTGTGGATGTGGCAATCAGAACCTGCGGTCAGGGAAAAGCTGGAAGGCTGTTGCTATGCTAGAGGCAAACTGTGATCTCCAAATGAGATCGCTAAGCTCTCCTTCACTTTCATCTTCCCTGCTGTTTGTGAAATGTAGTGGAGAGACTTCATAAGACTAATGAAGGAGGAAGAAAGATCAAGTGATTATTTTTCACAAGAAAGGTAGTTTTGTTCATGCCTTCCTTTCCCTAATGAAGTTTACGCCTTCCACAGATGATCTGGAGCAGACCACATGGCTGGAATTTAGCACCAGGGGTTGGATGCTAAACACGACCCACACAGAGACCATTGCAGAGGTGAGATCATTCTAGAATGATAAGCAATTGTTAACATCAAGGACTCACCAAGAATAAAATCAGACAGATGTTTGAGCTTGTTGGAAAGAATGATAAAATCAGAGGCTGAAGGAGACAAGGTAATGAGGACATCACAATGCAAAGTGAATTCAAGACACTTTTGATATGTTCCCAGCACAAGGTCAGAAACCAGGGTATCTATCTGGACACCTATGTCTTGTGGCTCACTAAGGAAGCTCCTTGGAACTGAGGTTTCTTTTGAAATTTTGAAATTCTAGTTGTGGTTCCACTAGAATTTCAAAAACAGGGATTCTCCTGCTTTGGAGTATGCACTCATTATTTGGAAGAACTCATTGGGAATGTAGATTCCTGGGCTGCATCCTAGCTGACTGACTCAGAGAAGAACCTGGCAGTGATGCTGATGGAGGTGGTTGAGCCCATCCTCAGGGTGTTCTGCGCTTTTTTGGATACACACTGATTGGGTACTTTGAAAAAAGAATCAGTGTAGGTCTTTTGCCAGAAGGAAGTCATGCTTTTATTCCCACCAAGAACTAAGCACAGTGAAGAGAAGAAGTCCAGAGAAAGGAAAACACAGAATAGATAGCCTCAACTTTTACAAAATAGGTTTATGTCATTAGTGGGCTACGTTATTGACATGGAAAAACACGTTTGTGTCTTTCCGTAGTGTCAGAATTCATTGAATAACAATAAATTCCCAAACTACACCACTGTAACACTCGATAGCCATAAGCTAGGAAATCACAAATTCTTTTATTCCATTCCAATCTTGATTTCTAATATTTATAATATTCAAGTCACATGTGCTTCACACAATATATCATATATATTAGAAGCATATGTGAATTTCTCTATATATAAAGACTAAAAAAGAGTTAAAGATGGCTAAAGAATTACAGGCTCCTGTGCCCAGAGCACAGGCAGAGAGCAGATATGATGCAGAGTCATAGTCACAGTAGGTGGTCAAATAAGGGTTTTAAAGAACCAATTTCACAGAATTATCAAGGCAAAGAGTCCAGACAGTGAGTGGCTTCAGAATATTAACTTGGAGTGTCAACTTGAGGTTTCCTCTTGGAATAGATTGTGCAGGAGAAGCTGCACTGAGCTGCTTAGGTGGTGGGGTTAGAGTGCTATGTTGTCCTTTCTTGGGGGACTCCTTCTTTTATGGGTCTTAGGCTCCCGTGTCTGGTGTCTCTGATATGATTTGGGATGCTCCTGATTTAGTTTTATAAGTTGGCATGAACAAATTATTCATCCATTTGTGCTTTATGGTTGTTCTGGGCATATTGTTTACTTATACAAAGAAGGTATAGTCATTCTACCTTGGTACTTGCATTCAAAAAAGCATTGACGTTGTAGCTCAGTGATGAGCACTTGCCTGGCATATGTGAGGAACTGGGTTGTATCCTCAGCACCATGTAAAAATAATAAATAAAATAAAGGTATTGTGTCCATCTACAACTAAAAAACATTTTTTTAAAAAAAGCATTTTATAAAGTAGTATTTTGCTTTACAAAATGCAGTAACTCAGCCTGCTCTCCACAGTGGACTGCTTCTTATTTTTTAAAATACATTTTAGTTGTAGTTGTTCACGGGCCTTCATTTTATTTATTTATTTTTATATGGTGCTTAGGATTGAACCCAGCGCCTCGCACATGCTAGGTAGGCACTCCACCACTGAGCTATACCCCAGCCCCTCCACAGTGTACTTCTGGAAAGTTGGGTAAATTAGTCTTTCCTTTTCTGCAGTTTTGTTTTCCATACTTTCAGTTGCCTATGGTCAAACAGAGTCTATAGGAAAAGCAGAAATAAAAAATTAATAAGTTTAAAATAACTTATAATACTTTGTTTATATTTTATTATCTTATTAGTTATTGTTAATTTCTTACTGTGCTTAGTTTATAAATGAAATTTTATCATAGCTGTTATGTAGATGAAAAAGCATAGTATAGAGTTTGCTACTGTCCATAGTTTCAGGCATCCACTGGGGGTATTCGAATGTATCCCCCAAACATGAGCAGAAGACTACTGTATAAATCAAATTTGTAAGATTTCATCTTTACTTTCCCTTTGCTTAAATCCTAACATGTCATATTCACTTTTTTTGTTGTTGGTGGTGCCAGGGATTGAACTCAGGGGCACTCAACCACTGAGCCACATCCCCAGCCCTATTTTGTATTTTATGTAGAGACAGGTCTCACTGAGTTGCTTAGTGCCTCACTGTTGCTGAGGTTGGCTTTGAACTCATGATCCTCCTGTCTCAGCCTCCTGAGTCATATCCACTTTTGATGTTCACATGGGGGTGACTTTATCATCTTCCCCCACCCCTTTTTTTTTCTTTGGTGGTGATGGGAATTGAACCCAGGGCCTTGTGCGTGCAAGGCAAGCACTCTACCAACTGAGCTAAATCCCCAGCCCTCATCTTCCCTTTTTCCACTCCATCTCGCCTCTCCACCCAGAATGTAACTGCCTGTGACCGACAGCAAGTGCACTGCCCTTTGCTCTGCAGTAGCAGAGCCCTGGTTCACTTGGGGGCTCCCTTCCACATAGTGACTTCTGGGGGTCACTCTGATGCCTGAGGGCCTCGCTCTCCCTGAGTCTGTCCCACTGAATTTTCCCTGTCTGACCTGTCAAGTTGGGCTGGAGACCCAGACTGACCTAGCCCCTGTTTACTCATTTAGGGTGCACTACTTGTCAGACCAGTTCCCTGTGTCGGGTGGCCACCCACCTACCTGGCTGGGTTCTGCTGTCACTGTGCAGAATCTAGAAGACTTTCTTAGTTGGAACCTGTGCTCCACAGCCAGCAATCTGACCTGTATTTACTACCAGAGCAGGTAAGATGCACATTCACACCACCAGACAGGACGTCCACAAGCTTCTGTTCCCTGACAGCCATCTGTCCTGAGACACACAGTCCTCTCACCTCGGTCCCAGTCCTCCCACATGTCCATTTTCTCCATAAAAAGTCTACTGGATCCTATTGTCTCATTTTTTTAAAATTTTTTTTTGTGGTTGTATATGGACAGAATGCCTTTATTTTATTTATTTATTTTTGTGCGGTGCTGAGGATGGAACCCAGTGTCTCACACATGCTAGGCAAGTGCTCTACCACTGAGCTACAGCCCCAGCCCTATTGTCATATTTTTTACCTCACTGTCACAAAATGCTGGAGAACAAAGAAGAGGAAATGAGATGTCTAACTGCTTAGAGAAGAAGAGCTCAGGACAGAGCAGAAAACATCCAGATCTGCTGTCCCTTCCTCAGGACACATTTTCCTATCTTTTCTCAGTTTCTAACATTAGGGATTGTGGGAACTGGAACTTGGATGTATTGAGGGCTTCACAGTAGCATCCCTCGTGAGCCTGCTCCTTTGACAACAAGTAGATCAGGGACAGACACCTGTCACCTCAGGCCTGGACTGTCCACCTGGTCATGTTTCAGTGGAGTCCTGAGATAAGGCTAAAGACTAGAAAGTCTACAGGAAAGCCTAGAAGTTGACAGAAATGAGAGAAGTAGACAGGGAAAGAGCCCAATAATAAACAGAGGTGGCCACTGGCTTCTCTGTCCTGGAAGGACTGGAAAGCTCCAATTCCCTCCAGAGGGCAGCTGTGTAGACCCAGGGTTCTCATGACTTCTGTTTCTTCTTTTTAAAATAGAAGCTAGGTAGCTGGATTTTATGTAAGATTCCTTGATTTTAAATATTGTTACCAAACCTATAGTTTCTAAAAATATCTCGTGGATCAGACAAATCATGTTCATGGTGACCCAGTCAGGTATCTCCATGAAAAACGGTATTTCTTAGGACGAAGGGACATCTCACAAGAAAATAAGAGCCAAGCCAGCTCTTAGTCTTATGGGTTTAAGAGCCATATTACAAAGTCAGGAGTTAAAAAGGGCCCTAGCCATCAGGGCTATGGGAGTGAGATAACACACCAGGAGATGAGAGTCTGGGAAAGTTAGCTCAGCCTTTTGAGATGTGTGGTCTGCAGAAATGCCAGTGAAAACCAGGCAAGGCAGGGTCTGCACTATCCTGAAAATAATAATCCAAAAAAATTTCTCTCAAGATTCAGGGAATTTCTAGGAGGTGAGGGGCAAATGCATGAGTAGAATAATCACCAAAGTAACCCACATTTATCTTTACCTTATTAGCACCTCTTGAATTGTTGCTTAAGGTGATGTCTGCTTGGTTTTTCCACTATGAAGTTGTAACTTTTATTTCTTTGCTAATAATACTTATTTGGAAGATATCTGGCTTTCTTAAACTTTTGTCCACCAATGTTAGCCTCCAGTAGCAATTATTACTGTGGTGTTCTGATGATTATTTTCTGTTTCTCTCAATCTTTACATTATAAGTTAGAATTCTTCTGTAAAGTTTTCCCTTCTCCCCAATTTATTTGTTTATACACTAGAGTCCCAATGCTATTTATTTTAATCACTGGACTTTAATCTAGTATTATTTTAATACAGTACTATGCTTAATAAAATATTATCTTTTTAAAATTTTGTTGCTCAAGTTAGGAACTCTTTAAGGTTGGCCCTTGTGCTCTTTCAATAAGTCCTCCATCCTCTTCTGAGGGGAGGGGGTCTTCCTTGTTTTCTGGCATAACTTGTTTTCTTTCCTGTTTCAGCCTTGGAACCCACTGTTTGTTCAAGGAGACATGATTCCTTTTGTTGGAGAATTGTTTTTAGGAATCAAGATCTTGAGCTAAGTTGTATTTTGGGATCAAGGGGTATGGATGTTATTAAATGGCTTAGTATATATATATAAGTTGCCAGGTTCTTTAAAATTAATTAATTAATTGGTACCAGGCATTGAACCCAGAGCCTCACATGTGCCAGGCACGTATTCTACTACTGAGCTATATCCCTAGTTCTTTTAAATTTTATTTTGAGACAGGCTATTGTGAAGTTGCCCAGGCTAGCCTTGAACTTGCCTTAATCCTCCTGCCTTAGCCTTTCGGGTAGCTAGGATTATAGAGATGTGCCACTGCACCCAGCACTAGATTATTTTTGAATAAGATTACACCAAATACACTGCTGCAAACAATTTTTCAGTTTTACTAATCCTATTGTCAATTCAGGTAAATTTTCATTCATATTTCTTTATCATTCCCTCTACTCCCCCCTTTTTATTCTTGCTTTCTTTTTTTCTAATATAAGAGAAAAAAATGCACATCATTTATTCTCTGATTCAAGTCAGTTTGGATATTACACTCATTCAAAAGAACTTCAGTGATATCGACTCAGTCAAGTTCTAGGCAGCAGGGTCATATTCTTTTAGTTACTCTTTGTATGGAATTTCTTATTCCATCTTTTTATTTTCAATCTATTGGTACTTTTGGATCCAAAGTGAGACATTTGCGCGTAGCATATAGTTAGATTATGTGTTTTTATTGGCTAATCTATGTCTTTTATTTGAAAAATTTAATCCATTTACATCTGACCCTGTGCCTTTCCCTGGGCATATGTGGCCACTTTCCAATTTTCCCTATATATGCAGTTGCTTTTCAATGTGCTAGTCTTTAATGTCTAAATCCCACAAGGTGAAAATGGGGGGGGGGAGGGCACTAGCCCTTTAAATTCTTTGGGAGTTTGGCTGGACAGGGAGGAGCTTGTAACAGTGGGCTAAATGCTACCTGCTTCTTTGTCTGCACCACTGTATTCAGAAGCACTGATCAGAGTACAGATATTTGAAGCACAGGATCCTTTTGACCACAATAGTTTGTGCAAATTTTGTGTAGGTTTTCTAGGAACATTTACACAGATGCCTGCCAGGGGATTGGGGTGTGGGGCTGGGTAACTGCTACCCTACCAAGAGCTGAAATTGACCCAGATTAACTGCAATTTACCATCTAAGCCTGCCCTTGGACATTGCAAGCCTTCAGACTCTGGATTCTGCCTGTACAATTGTCCTCTAAGTGGGGAGACAGATTCCTGATGCCACTTACTGGAATCCTCTTCCTAAGAACCTATTTTGAATCATCTTGCTTTTCCATTTGGGTTTATTTTGTTACTTTGAAGTTAGAGAAGTATCCTTGTGTGAAAAACTCAGTTTCCATTTTAGATGTTTCTTCTTCCTGTTCGATTACTGAGCCATCCAAAATTTATTTGGTGTATGGTATGAGGTAATGACCAAAATTGCTTTTTTATTCCTATTCAATTTCCAATGAATTGTCCCAGTGCCACTTATTACCTTTATGTGCCACTTATTGCCTTTATTACCTTTACATTAATATTTATTAACTGTAGAGACTAATTTCTGTTGTATCTTTTTTCCAATGCTATCTTCTTGCATCAATTGGTATCTATTTTTTTTAATTATAAAATACTCGTAAAATTTGCCATTTTAACCATTTTTAAGTGTATAATCAGTAGTATAAAGCTCATTCACATTATCAGGCAACCAATATCAACTCTTTTTATCTTCTGAAAAACTCTATTTCCAATGAACAACAATTCCATTCTTCCTACGTCAACACCTGGCAAACACCATTATATGCCTTTTTCCCCCTCTTTTTTTAGTATCAGGGATTGAACTGCGAGCACTTAACGCTGAGCTACATCCCCAGTCCTTCTTATATTTTATTTTGAGATGTCTTGCTAAGTTGCTTAGGGCCTCACTAAGTTGCTGAGGCTGGCTTTGAACTTGGATCCTTGTGTCTCAGCCTCCTGAGCTGTGGATTACAGATGTATGCCACAGAGCCCTGCTACCATTCTACATTTTGTCTATGAATTTGAGGACTTTCGGTACTTCATATAAATGAAATCATAAAGTATTTTCCTTTTTGTGATGGACTTATTTCTCTTTTTATAATGTCTTCAAGGTTCATCCACATTGGAGAGTATGTCAGAATTTCTTTCTTTTTAAAGACTGAATAATATTCCATTGTATATTTGTAGTACCACATTTTACCTATTTATTTATCCATCATCGGGGACTTGGGTTGCTTCAACTTTTTATTTATTTGTGAATAACACTATTATGAACGTGGGTATACAAATCTCTCTTCAAGATCACTGATTATCAGTATTTTGAAAATCAATTTTAATTTTATAATATTTTCAGGTCTGATATGGGTCCCACACTATTCTTGGATTCTAGAATTTCTCTTGTGTTCTTTCATATTTATTCTTCCAAATGGATTTTGAAAATTTAAATGATTTTATCACACTCCAAGAACGTCTATTGAAATATTGATAAAATTATCAAATAAATGATATAAATTAAATTTAAACATTATCTTTAAAATACTTTTATTAATACATTGAAATAATCATGGAAATAAAATTTCAAGCAAATGGTACCTAAAAAACTACACTTTAAGGGCTGGGCGTGGCGACCCATACCTGTAATCCCAGTGGCTCTGGAGGCTGAAATAGGAGGATAGTGAGTTCAAAGCCAGCCTCAGCAAAAAAAACAAGGCGCTAAGCAACTAGCTTAGCGATTTTGTCTCTAAATAAAACATAAAATAGGGCTGGCGATGTGGCTCAGTGGTCGAGTGCCCATGAGTTCAATCCCCAGTACTCCCACGCCCCCCCCCCAAAAAAAAAAAAACTACACTCAGGAATTTGTAGAGGAAACAACCTTCCAAACAAGGAATCTTATTCTGCTTCAATCACACCATTAGATTGCATAATAGTGCTGGTCAGCAAGTATTATCCAGATTATCAAGTGGTTACTACACCATCAGTTTTCAGAATGTTCCAGTTTCATTTGCTAGGGCCAAAGCACTGAGGGCTGGGGGTATAGCTCAGTGTTGGAGTGCTTGCTCCCCTGACTGACATAAACAAAAGCCAGACAACCAGTTTCTCTAAATGTTGGAAATACTACCTTTTAGATATTAATGCAGTAGTTTCCTCCCGGTTGGGTGTGCTGATTTTTTAGTTCTGTTACCGTGGTAATGGGAGGCAGGCCAGCAATTTCATCTAGTGTAGATGGAATGACCTGCATAGCATCTAAAAGATAGGAACTCAGTAGGATCCCAAACCACTCAGTGCCCACAGATATTCAGTTAAGCAAAGGGTCACCTTTTTTTCTGGGGTATTACCTCCTACAATAAGGTGTCTCTTCACCAAATGGCACATAACACATAGGGCACCATGAATGGAGGGCTCAGTTCTTCAATACAAATGTGTTAGAACATGAACAATTATGATTTTTTCCAGGGCTGGCACAGCTTGTAATCTGGATCAGTCTACCAGAACCATTTAAATTGACCTCTTCAGCCAGTGCAGCAGAACACAGCATGCCAGCATGAATTGGTCAATATAAGTGACAGGCTTGGTTCCAGTTATTTCACAAGTGAATTCCATGTCTTCTTTCTCAGTATCCTTAAATTACCATGATCTCTCTTTGTTCAGCAAGTGTAATGTAAGATCACTAAGAGCATCTCTTAGTGATCCTAATGTCCTTCTGTATGAGAAGGACATTAGTTTCCATCTTTTAAACTTGCCACACCAATTTTAGGCTCTCTTCTCTCACAGCTCTTGAGCCATCCAGAAGCAGTGAGAAACTGTTAGTTGATTATCCACATCTATTTTGAGAGCTGATAAAATGGAATATGCCCAATCTGAGCCTTTTCAACTCCTGTAAGGCAGAAGTTGCCATGTTTTGTGTGACAACCACCCATTTCACCAACTCAAGTCATTAATTGTCCCACCAACTTTATTGATTTTTTTTAGTACTTCTCATATCCATACTAGTAGCAATAGCTGGTTAGTCACTTTCATTGCTGCATTTATACTCATTAGAGGAACTTGACTTGAGTTCTGAATGCCAGCCTTTGAGTTTTATGGAAGTTGCACTACTTCACTCAGTTCCACAGGTCAAGTTGTGTTAGCCAAGATTTCGATACTCTTTTCCAAAGCCTCCTGGGATGACTTGGAAATAATGCTTAGATGAATCCCTTCCTTCCTTTTTGTTTTCTTTCTTTCTTTTTTAATGCTAGAGATTGAACCGAGGGCCTTAGGCATGCTAACCATGTGCTCTACTGCTGAGCTATATACCCAGCTCCAGAAAAATGCCTTTCTCCCTTTCAGAAGCAGCTAAGTAGGGAATCTTAAGAGAGAGCCAGAAGTAATGACCACTCATATGGTGCTATCTCCTGCTGCTGCTGCTGCTGCTGCTTCTTTTTGGCACTAGGGATTGAACACAGGGCTGTATGTGTGCTAGGTAGGTTGTTCCACTGAGCTGCATCCTTAGCCCCCATCTCCTGCTTCTGTATATCACACCTTCTGCAGCTCACCAGCATACTGTCTTCTAGATGTGATGCTTGCGTTTGTTTCAGAATTGTGGCACTATCATTTATAATGGTCACAATCACCTTTTGCATCTTGAATAATTTTATCCATTCCTTGTAGTCCAAGGCTTATTCTAATAGCATCAGCAACAGCTTTGGCCATGGGGATGTTGCAGGAGCAGATGGGTGCCTTCCTCACAGCAGCAAGCAGCTTGAATGGCCAGCCTGCTTGGGGGTACAGTTATTTTTATAATATTTAATCTTCCTTTTCCTGTATATGTTATGTCTATTCAAATTTCCTAACACTCACTAGTTTCATAAACTTTTTCATATTAATCCTAAGCATGACATCTTGTAATTTGCTGTCAGGTTTTAAAGACTTGCTCCTTCCTGGTTAGGAAGAGGCTACAGGATGGCTAGAAATTTTACAATAATTTATTTGCTGGGGATTTTGGTCAAGTTACTTTAAACCAGTTCTCAAAGTATGGTCCCCAGATCTACAGCATCAGCAACCCCTGAGAACCCATTCCTATGCAAATTATTGGGCCCCACCAAAAATAAAACAAAATAAAATTTAAAAAAACACCCTGGGCAGCCCAGTCATCTGTGTTTAACAAGCCATCAAGATGATACTGAGGAATACTTATGTTTGAGAAATACTGCTTTACAGCCATATTTCCTAACCTTGGCTGCACATCAGAGCCTCGTAAGGAGCTTTTTAAAAATACCAGTGCCTGTGATATTTCTCCCTCCCTGCCCAACTGTGATTGGCTTGGAAAGGGACCAGGAACAGGGATCTTCCAACTTCTCCCATGTGGTTCTAATGCATAACCAGAGTTTTGAATATGATTTCAAAACTCTAGTTCAGATATAAAATGGGGGAACGATACTTAATCTCACTGGGCTGCTGTAGGGATTATGTGCTAACTCTTAACTTGTAGGAAAAGTTTAGTAGAATGTCTAGCAAATGGTAAACCACTCAACAAATGGTAATTATTATTATAATAATTCTGAGACTTAGAGATCAGAGCTACATTATCAGGTCATGAAAGGACATTGGGAACTTGAAGACCAAGTATTGGTAAGGTTGCCACGCCGTGCCCATTATCATCAACATGAGGTTTTATGGTTGTTTATGGGTCTTTGTGCATGCTATTTGCTATAAACTTTTCTCTATGCTCGTGAAAAATCCTACATATGAGTATGGTGATCAAAGATACGGGCTTTGGAGCTGGCAGATTGAATTTAAAAGCTCAGTCTAGACACTTGAAGCTGTGTGATCTTGGACACAAGACCTAAGCCTCAGATTCCTCACCTGTAAAATGGGGACACTTATCACTGGCAGGCACAAAATAAAATGGCCTATGAAGCACAATGCATAAATGTGATAAGTGCTCCAAAAACTTGACATACTTGCATTCATTACTTTCCCTGCATGGGAATCACATGAACCTCTTTATTCAATAATTATATTAACTTGTTTATTACTAGTTTGGTGCTTAATGCACTATCTAGTCTTGCGGATACTCTTAGACTGGAGTTCTTTCTTTCTTTCTTTCTTTTTTTGGTACTGGGGATTGAACTCAGGGGCACTCAACAACGGAACCACTGCCGTATTTTGTATTTTTCTTTAGAGATAGGATCCCATTGAGTTGCTTAGAGCCACTTTTTAAAAAATATATATATTTATTTATTTTTATGTGGTGCTGAGGATCAAACCCAGTACCTCACACACTCAGTGCCTCACATGTGTGAGGAAAGTGCTCTACCGTTGAGCTATAACCCCAGTCCCTAGAGCCTCGTTTTTTTGCTGAGGCTGGCTTTGAACTTGCAATCCTCCTGTCTCAGCCTCCCAAGTCACTGGGATTACAGGTGTGCACCACTGTGCCCACCTGGAGTTCTTTTTAGATTAAGCTGTGCTCTCTCCAAGACTTTCAGTATCTGTTTAGCATAAAAGTAATGCTACTTGTATTCTAACCGCAGTGGCCCAACGGATAGTTTTATGACTTTTTTGAGAAGATTATTCTGCACTGAGCATCAATTTAAATTCTCTTATTGAGACAATTTTAGGAGGAGATTAGGTCTTCTGTACTAGGGATAAAGAAAGCTCTCCATAAATGAATCTGTTCTCTCTCAGAAAACACATTAAATTGAATGAAAAAGGATCTTAGAATCTACTTTGGCTTAACTCTAGTTTCTACTT
Source organism: Marmota marmota marmota (assembly GCF_001458135.2). Classification (NCBI taxonomy): domain Eukaryota; kingdom Metazoa; phylum Chordata; class Mammalia; order Rodentia; family Sciuridae; genus Marmota; species Marmota marmota. The sequence continues at coordinate 10,673,465 of NW_026000164.1, read as the reverse complement.
CAATCCATCAAGTCCCGACTTCTCAGTTCTGTAACTATTTTAATAAAATTTACAAAGGTACATTAAAATAGGCTGGATAATAATCTAGAATTTATGTATATTAATTAATATTACTACATTATAATTATATTCTTAATATTACATTATGCATTATATAATTATATTACATACTATACTTAAGTTTTTATAGCTGTTCCATATCCAGGACGATGGGACAAAATGGGTTAACATGAATCTATATTATTGCCACATCTCCAGGTGACTTAGGAAATTATATCTGGGTAGTTTCTTTGGCCAGTCCTCACATCAGTTTTAAGACCTCTCTGTTTATTTTGCTGCCTGTATCATTTAAAAAACTTCTTATTGTTTTAAGTTTAGCATAAATATTTTACTGTTTTTCCAGTTATCTCAATATCTAGGGTTTTATTGTTTCTGTTTTATCTAAGTGTTCTTGAATGTATCACTGTTTATTTGTCTGATTTTATGTTTTTCTTTTTAGATAGGGTTTTGCTAAGTTGCTTAGGCTGGTGCATGCCACCTTTCCAGCTTCATTGTTTTTGGGAGGGTACTGGGGGATTGAACCCAGGGCCTCACACATGCTATACAAGTGCTCTACCACTGAGCTACACCTCCAGTGCATATATATATTTGGTACCAGGGATTGAACTCAGGGGCACTCAACCACTGAGCTGCGTCCCCAGTCCTTTTTCATATTTTATTTAGAGACAGGGTTTCACTGAGTTGCTTTGCACCTTGCTTTTGCTGAGACTAGCTTTGAACTTACAATCTTCCTGCCTCAGCCTCCCAAGACTCTGGGATTACAAGTGTGTGCCACTGTCCAGCTTCAATATTTTTGCAAATAAATAATTTTAATTTGTCTTGAGTAATTATGAAAAAGAGCCATTAATAGGGTTGGCAGGTTAAAAGATGTTTTATCCTATCTGTTGCTCTTGAAGTTTGTTACCAGCAATAAATCTCTAACATTAGGCACTTACAAGAAAGTAGAATTTAAAATTTTGCTGTATTTTTTCTTTGAAAATGTATTATAAATTAAAGCATTATTATTATGCTTTTACTTATGTATGTTGTGTTTTTAAAAAATGAGTTTCTATAAACAATTATATAAATATTTCTAACCTACATTCTCTTCTAGAACCTACCACGCTGCATTTAAATGTAGAGGAAAAAAAGATATTTTAAAATTATTTTTATGTGTGTGTGGTGTTGGAGATGAAGCTCAGGCAAGTGTTCTACCACTGAGTTGAACTCCCAGCACTAAGAGCTATATATTTTTAGCAGATATCTGTCAATATTACCTTGGAAAAATCTGCTAGAAGAGCAGTTCTTACTAGTCACACAAAATACTCTACATAAAAACGTGTGAGTAAATTTTTACTACATAGTCCTTTTCATAAATACCTGAACATTTTGATAATCCAGTGAAGTATTATTGTGATTTTACAGGGAGATTCAGAGAAGGTAATGTAGGATCATACAGCAAGTACACTGTCATAGGCCCATGATTTTTGAATAAAAAACCCAGCCTCTTTTTACTATGCCATACTGAAATCAAGAGCAAAATCTTCCATGCACACTAAGCACCAAACATTGAAGGGAAATCATAGTTTAAGTTTTGACTAAAACTCCAGCTAAACAATCTGGCTAGTCTAAACCTGGGGTTAGAGATTTTTTTTTCTCCTGATTGTACCTTGCAGTTCACTGTAGGCTGAATTGTGTGGTATTCTCACAGTTGGTTTGAGGGTACAACTTATGATCAAATAAATTTTAGCTTTAGTTTCTGATATTTAGCATGGAGCAGTGGCCGCACTCATCTTCTGCTCAGTTACTTACAAACTTTCCCATCAAACACTGCTAAGGCTTCTTGCAGTTTTAGGGTTTGAGAGTCTCACTGAAGGCTCTTCCTTCCATCAGCTAAACCAGTATACCGATTCTTTAATTTTTTCCTGACTCAGGTCTGCTGTTGGCATATAGTACAGTTACCCTACAATAATCATGCTAACTCTCCTAACTTCTTGCACTTATGCCTTCTTCAAAAGATGACATAATTCAGAATAATCAGTTAGTTATACTGGGTTCAGGCTAAGATCCTGTTCCTCAGCCCAATTCATCCATACCTGATTCAGCTGCATTGGCCAATAATAACGTATCTGCACTTTTCTAAGCAACTTCCCAAGTATTCTTGCTAATACTTTATAAAACACAGACACCACACACTCATTCATTCACACAGTCTTATGGACGACATCTATTAGTTTCTATATCCTCTACAACTGTTGTGTCAGGCATACATGGCATATGCTCAGAGAGGAGCTTTAAACCAATAGATTCTCAGTCTTCTGTTTGAATTCACTTCTATCAGGCACAAATCACCTAGTTTTAGGTAGGTTTTTTTTTTTTTTTTGTACCAGGGATTGAACCCAGAGGCGCTTAATCACTGAGCCACATCCCCAGCCCTTTTTAATATTTTATTTAGAGACAGGATCTCACCGAGTTACTTAAGGCCTCACTGCGTTGCTGAGGTTGGCTTTAACTTGCGATCCTCCTGCTTCAGCCTCCCAAGCTGCTGGGATTATGGGTGTGTGTGCATCATTTGCCTGGCAGTTATTTATTTATTTATTTATTTATTTATTTATTTATTTATTTATTTATTTATTTATTTATTTAAATAAACAGGCTATAATATAAGCCATAGCCATACAATCTAGATTATGCATTTTTAAAAGTAATATTTGTGTAAACATATGTACTGGGATCAGGAGTCATTCAGTGTTGCAGGGAAAGACAACTGTAGGTAGAGTAGCTGCTATATGGACTCTAGCCTGTGCATTTTGCTTTCTTTGCCTTAGTGGTGGAAATGGGTTAAAAAGTACTTTAGCACAATGTGTTGTACAGGTTGACACTACTGCACTGCTCACTTAAAAATGGTTGAGATGGTTTGTTGGCTTTGCAGTCTTTTGCAGTCTGAGCCATTGGTTCTGCTGAGATGCTTCAAACTATTATTAAAAACTACTGACAGGATCCACTTGAAGCCCTACTATACCCAGGTTTACCAAGAGATTTGGGTAGGAATGGGGTTGATGAGCTTCATTGTTTATAAAATCAAGAGTGCTGATAAAAGTAAAGCTTTGAAAGGTTCAAGTCCTGCACCTGCTCATGGTCATCATTAGCCAGCTTGCAGAATCGTCAGTCTGCCTGTAAATTTAAGCAGGCTTTGTTAATGGGAACATAGTACATTGTTATACCCTTAGATAAGTATCACTTACTACATGGCATGAATAAATGATCTGAGATGCACCACTACCCATGCCAATACTGCTTTGTATGTTTCCCCCAGTAGAGCCTTTGCAATGCAGCAGCCCACACTCCTGAGGAAACCTGGGGATGAGGAGCAATCTCGGGGTTGGTGGGTTGGTGGTCAGGTTCTAGGCATTCACTTGAATTCTAATACTTTTAAGATGCTAAATTTTGTTACATATTTATATCTGTCTATCTCAACTGGGAAAAAAACTTTAAAAACTTACTGGACAATGCTAAAGATTCAGGACAACTTTTGGAGGAATAAAACCAGAGGCCCTTCTAATCTTTTTGGATACTCAGTAATACAATAAAATACCCAGATATGTGCAATAGTCATCTCCAATAGGAATAACGTCTTATACAAATTGATCTTCAGTTAAGTTGGTCACATCTGAGATTTCCCATAGACTTGCAAGTCCTTTATTGTCTGGCCTCTAGTTCCTTATGACCAATCATGAACCAGTTCCTGGTCTGTTTTCAATTTTTAACAAGACAGTTTCTAACCTTAGGGCTTTACAGTGTTCTTTCTGCCTCAAAAACTTTTTTCATAATTTTTCGTCTGAATCTTATTTATCCTTCAGGGCTCAGCTTAAAAATAATTTCTTTAGGAAGGCCCTCTTTAAGTTCCCTAATAAGGTTGGGCCTGTGGCAGTCTTCTCTGGATCCACATCCATTCCCACTCAGAGGAGTCCAGACTTTTCCTTTGTATCACTTAATACAACTGTATATAATTATATTAATCTTCCCCCAAAAGGCTGCAAGTTTCCTGAGTTAGGGATTATCTCTCTTGTTAACCACGGGGTTACCCAGGTTCTAGTACCTTGTGTACAGTAGGGACTCAATATTCCCTTTCCTATAATGGCCTTTTATCCCACTTAGCAGGTAGAGGTGCATATAAAGTTTGTGAGCTTGGTGGTGGAGACAGTGGCTGAGTGGCCAGAAAGATGAAAGAAGTTTAGGGGCGGATAAGAGGGAGGGATGAGGGTACTGCAGGACACTCACTCACTTAATGAGGTTCCCTTCCACTCCCTCAACATCCCATCCCCACCCAAACAAGTCATTAAACAATAGTTTATGTATTCATTCCATTAGAGAATCAAGAAAACATCAGATTACAAAACCAAGGACATTTGCAGCATTTGAATGTGTTCAAGAAACCAGTCACAATTTTATTTTGATACCTGGGACTGAACCAAGAGGTACTTTACCACTGAATTACATCCTTTTATTTTTGTTCATATTTTAAAATTTTGAAAAAAGTCTTGCTCAGTGGCTGAGGCTGGCCTGGAACTTGCAATCCTTTTGCCTCAGCCTCCCAAATTACAGGGATTATAGGTATGCTACACCACACCTGGCTACCAGTCACCATTTAATTGAATTATACTTCAATACAGGGAGGATTGTCTCTCTCCAAGTAACCTTCACTGAGGCAGAGTACATTCCTCTAATACATGGAAAGATGGTACTTTCTTCTCATAATGACTGAGGAAGAAATTCTCTCTTGATGGGCCAACACTACTTCTTTTTTGTTGCTCTTTTCCCTTCTCCTTTCTTTGGCTTCCCCTTTCCACGAAGCTTCTTTAGACGCTTTTGCTCATCCTTAAAATCCTGATGCTCATCTCTGCACGAAGGAAAAATAATCAACTTGTTATTTTTTATTATATTGAAAAACTATACCAATATTTCACTGTTTTCTCAGATTGTTCTGGTTATTGATTCTTGACTTTTCAGGGTACATGTTCAATTTGTTGAATAAAGTACAAGGGTTCCCCTTGTTTCTAAAAATTCATTTATAAGTGAGTTTTCCCTCATAGAAACAATGCCATAAACTGCAGTTGATCTTCCAGGCCAGCCCAGGTAACCCTATGTAATTATGATATTCACAAGTAACTACTTCAAATTTCCCTACATTAATACTAAACAATCAGAGGAACAGAAATCAGGTATAGAGTTCAGTAGCTACACAGAGACCCTGACTGCCCCAGGAATCAGTATCTTCTAAAAAGGGGCAGAGGTCTGGAGGAAGTGGCTTTAATGGCAGTAGATACTTCACATAAAGAGGCTGCTGGGAAAGGCTCAGGGAGAAGGAAGCCAGATCAAAAAACATACTATAGAAATCAAGGCTGCTACAACTATTTATTCATATGGACTAAACTGTTTAAAATGCCTGTATCTTAAGACCAAACACCAAAAGAGTATAGTGCTTACACATGTAAGCTGTGGAACCCACTGGAACCTGGGTTCAAATCACAGCGTCACCATTTGGTGGCTCTGTGACTTTGGATAAGTGACCTTATCTCTCTACACCTTAGTTTCCTCATCCATAAACTATGAATAATAATGGTATATGAATTAAATGTTAGAAGGGTTTGCTGGGCCTGAATTTCAACTCTCTAGACTATTTTAAAATAGATTGGCTTTACAGAATTCAGTGTCTTATTCCGTGAACATGAACAGCATACAACAGACTTCTTCAGGATTAGCTAAAAATGCCAAATAATTTTCAGCACAGCAGCCAGGGCAATTCTGAAATATGTCAGATTATGTGACTCCTGCATATGGCTCCCCCTTTCATCCAGAGCAAAACCCACAGACTCCTGTCACCTGCCTCCTGTGCACCCACAGGAGCTGAGACCACCCCCCACCCCGTGACCTGTCTCCTGCCTCCCCACTATCTCCTTAGCCTGCAATATTCTTGGATCATTCTAAATATGCTCCTACCTCCGGGCCTTTGCTCTGCTCTTGCCTCTGCCTTGCAAACTCTTCTCAGCTCTCACCATCCTTGAGCTTTTGCCTAAATCTCATCTCCTTGATGTAGCTGACCCTGATTGTCCTGTTGAATGCTGTAACATGGCCTCTCCCCACCCACTAGGGCCCTCTCAGCCCTCTGGATCCTGCTCAGCCAGCTCTGTCTTTAACTTTGTACTATATCACATAATTTACTTACTTGTTATTTTTCCTCCCCTATCCCTGTCAACCCCTGGAGACAAAGACAGCTCCACAAAGGCAGGGAGGTTTGTCTCTGTTGATGATACAACCCAGCACCTATTAACTGAACCAATTATTTCTGGGAACCTGTGCTTCCCTCCCTGTTCTGCAGGCCTTTGAATCAGATTTTCTTTACTAAAGGGACTGTGTAGTTTAATCCTGCCTGGTGTCACAGGAGGCCTACATTAGAGGTGCCGTTTACTATAACTAGTGACTAAATACATGAAAATAATGTTGCTTTTCCTTGGAAAACTAAGTGCTAAGTATTTTTTCCTGTCTCTAAACATAGCCAGGTGTTTGCTCTTCAAACAAATGGGAACAGCTGCAAACAGATACATTAAAATGTGATCTTGTTATGGATTATAATCTTGTACTCAGAAGATCTGGCTCCCAATATTTTATTTTATATACTAATAAGATTAGTTTTTATTTTCTGAGCTCAGACTAATGGCGAGGGAGATAGTCCCAAGCAATTCCAGACATTAAAAATAGATCATGAACTCTAATCTCTAATATATTAACTAAGAAAACCAATTCCATTTTGAATACTGCTGTTCCCTTAGTTCTCATCTTAAGTACCTGAACATGTAACTTAAGATGTACCTGTTGGATTAATGAATATACCAACCTTCAGCTCTCTGGAATGAACATCATGATGAACTAAAAATTTTAATCACAATTGAAAGAATGGTCTCAAATTAATTTCTGTATTGTCGCCCAAAGATAAGTTCAATTAAAACAGGTTAAATTTTTAAAAAGATGCTATGTATTTTAATGTTATATAATTATGTTATGTTTTAATTCTTTGTAACAAGAACATATATTTTTTGGTAAAGAAAAAATTTTAAAGAAAAATGATACATAGGGGCTGGAGTTGTAGCTCAGTGGTACAGCGCTTACCTAGCACATGTGGGGCACTGCGTTCAACCTCAGCACCATATAAAAAAGTAAATAAATAAAATAAAGGTACCATGTCCATTTACCACTAAAAATATTTAACAAAAAAAGGAAAAATTATTATATAGGTATTTTATCTTTTCTCTTTCTAGAGGTCTAATCCTAAGCACTCACTTCCTGAATTTACCCAAATGTACAAATGCATAGTGTTAACAGCCCGTGTGATTTATACGTTATCCTTAAAGGTGAACTACAGCTTAATTCGATCAAATTAATATATCAGAAAGGTACAAAATGTCAGAAGTGAGTAGGAGGAAAAGAGAATGCCAACAAAACTGCCACCAGCAGAGAAAGGAGGCTCCCACACACCCTCCAAGAGGCAGATCAGGTGTGGGGCAGGGACTCTGTTCGTCAAGAACCTGCTGCCTGGGCAACTGTGGCACTCCTGGGGTTTTCTTCCTCAGAATTTGGACCAGTTTTTCTCTGCATTCTTTTTAGTGTTCTTAGGTTAATGAATATTTAAAAATCTCTCTACATCTCACTATAAATTCTATATCAGTCATGTTTTAGGCCTAATTGTTTGCCAACAAGCATGTATTTCCTCTTTTTTGGTTTGCTCATAGATATTTTGACAGCAACCTGTTCCCATTAAGTACACCTTTTGAACTATCTGGGCTCTCTTGTAAGAACCACAGAAATATAAGGATAGGAAGGCCACCTTATTAGCTGAAAGGCTGACTTTTCTTTTGATAATACGCTAAGAGCATCTCTCACAGGGTCCTCTTTGTGTTTTTTTGTCATCACCTGTAGAGGCCAAGAAAACGCAGTGTGCCCATGAGACCAAAATATGTGTTGTGATTTGGATACCAGTCGTAAGTCTCCTTCTTCTTGGCCAGTGGCTGCTCACTGAATAGTTTCACTACTTTCATGGATTTGGAATCAGTTGGCCTGGCAACTTCACCAAAGAGCCGAGCACTCAGACGAGTCATGCGCAAAGCATATTCTGAAAGCGAAGACATTTCTTGAGCAGCTAGGAGACTCCCTACAGAAAATGAGAAGAAAAACAGGTTAGTGTAAGAAATTCTGAGCTTATCTAATGAACGCTTTAGACAATGAAGATATAGCAAGCCACTCATGAATCACCTTTTGGCAAGACATGCTTTGGAGTTGAGAAACATCCACAGCCCAAACAGCTGTTTCCTTTGCATGCTTTTCATTTTGAATTTTCACATTTTGTATTCACAAAATATCATTTCTTTAATGTACTGCCCTTTTTACAAATGAGAACTACTTTGTGATTCAGTAGGTGTTTGCTTATAGTTTATCTATTTTGCAGGATGGATGAAGAGGATAGGGAAACAAGTCATTCTACCACAGCTTTGTTATTACACCTTTAAAAACCACCACCTAAGCAATCTGCAAATAAATATGCTGACTGCTTGCCATCTAAAGGTGCAATCATGGCAGAGAAATAATTATGCTGTTGTCGTCTTTATTATCAGGCCTTTGAACACTATTCTCCTCAAGGGCACCAGATGGCTCTGAGAACTGTTAATGAGTTATGAGGTCATTTGGCCTCTAGGTTACTGGATTGAATTCTGCCTAGAGACTGAGAGCCACTTGAGGAAAAGATAGTAGTCCTACAGAAATAAAAGTTCAACAGCTCAAATAAGGATCAACATTTCAAAAGATTCATTTTATTCCTAAACAGAAGGCACTTGGGAACGGTGATATTACTTAGAAAACTAGCTAAGTTATTACTAGCTGAAAAACTTTTTCCTCAGAGGCACAGAGTGTTGAAATGGGTATAAGAATGATAACCAGGAGGATAGGGACATAGCTCAGTAAAGCTTCCCTAGCAAATATGAGGCCCTGCCTTTAATCCTTAGCAAAACACGCTCATGCACACACACCTGATAATATGATATGCAAAAATTACAGCTAACAGACAAAGCTGGGTGCAATGGCACATGCCTGTAATCCCAGTGACTAGAAAGGCTGAGGTAGACCTGTCTCAAAATAAAAATAAAAATAAAAAGGGTTGGGAATGTGGCTTGGTGGTAGAGTGCCACAGGGGTCAATTCTCACAAGACAAAGAAAAAGGACATCAAAAGGTACATAGGAGATACATAAAAATTAAGAATGTTGCTGGTGGAATAATAAGGTCATTGTATTCTAAATCAGATGTGGGTTACTGCTTACAGAATATTCCAATTTATGTGAAATTCTAATAATGAGATGAGAATCTTTGCTGACTAAAAGGCTATTTAGGGGAAAGTTCAGCTGGGAAAAAAAGGAGCTGATTTCCAAAGGAAAAAAGGCATATTTATCTTGAAGAACTAACAACTCTAAAACAGCAATGTGCTAAAAGAGCTATTCAAATTTTCACACATGATTCTTAAAGGTGAATTACACATTATTTAGATGAGATTATCAAAAAGGGTACAAAAATGAAAATGCCAAGAGAGTGGGAGGAAATTAGAATGCCAAAGAACTGCCACCAGCAGAGAAAAGAAGCTCCCACACACAAGCGAAGAGGCACATCAGGTGAGGGGCAGGGGCTCTGTTCATCTGATAAAATTTCAAAATCACGCTTGCAAGAAAATAAACAAACTCACATGTTTTAAGGCCCATTTCAAGATCCATAAAAAGAACACAGGCTGACCTTAAACCAATTGCAGAATGTCAACCTCAAACCATTTACCATTTTGAACACCAGCCAAGCAATCTTGGGTTAATAGTGCCACCTGAAGGCCAGCAAGGAGAGAACTGCTGAATCCAAGGTTTCCCTAGCCCCCAGTCTGAACATCTCCTACAAGCCTTGCTCTTCCTTTTTCCTTTACCCTTTTCCATTCACTTCTCTCCCAACTCTTGCTGCATTATGTGGTTGCAGACTGGTTGGGATTGGACCTGTTAGGACTAAGGTTATGTTTTTATCAATGAGAAAAAAGGGCCATTAACAATTTAATGTTAATAGAAAAATAGATAACAAGTCAGTGCCATAAACCTCTCAAGGCCTTGCAAATATCCAAAAGTCACTTTTGGAAGCTGCAAAAAGTTCCTTTTCTCCTCTTTCCATCTTTAAAGTAATCTTTTTCCAAACACCAGTTTAATAAACAACAGTTTCTTCATTAACTTTACCTTGTTTTGCATAATTACCCTTAGAGCATCAGAATAGATTCCTACTCTTAATTACGCAGTATTTCTATGGATAACTTGGAAGCTAGACTGGGAACTATTGTTCTGCTAGAATGTTTTCAGGAAAACAAGGTCTGAATGCCAAATTACTTTACTTTTAAACAAGGCAGCATGGAGTCTCAAGGCCTAGGTTTGAGGACTGACTCTTTTGTCATTTATTACTTGGGTTATTCTCAACAGGTACTATCTTTTCTAGATTTGAGTTCCCTTTTTCTGAAAACAAAGTTTGCAAGATTGAGAAATGAGTAAGACAGTGGCACTCAATAAATAGTAACTAAAAAGAAAAATAAAAGGAAAAACTCTAAATGTCTTTGTAAGTTTGGTGTTATTACACACACACACACACACACATTTTGTTGATTACTTGTCCTCACTTAATCATGGGGGGAAAATCTCCATCCTGTTATACTTGTACCTCCCTGGAATGATCTCCTCACTTACAAAGCCAGACAGCCAGAGAAACAAGGGGAGGGACCAGCACTTTGGTAAACTGACAGGTAGCAAAGAGGAGGCAGGGACTTACTGAGGCTAAGTTATCACAGAAGGCTGTTATCTCCATGCCCACTTTACAACGAAGCAGGTTACTGGGAAACATAACTCATAGGTAATAATGTCAGATTATAATCCATTGGTACATAGTTATATAACAAAAACTAAATCCTAAAAAATTTATGACAGAAAAAGGGAATAAGCCTCTTCAAATCTAGGTCCTTTACTGGAAGCAAAGAATCACCTGCAAAGCAGGGAGAAAATGACCACTGCCTTATAGTTTTCATCCACAAAGCCCAACATACACATCTTTGATGGAGAATGACAGAGGAGCTTGGTATACTTCTTAAACAAAACAAAACAAACAGGATAAAAGGTTTTGCTGTGCATAAGTACAGGTCCTAAGACAAACTGCCACTTTTTACTAGCTTCAAATATTAAAAAATTCAAAAGCCTTGGTCCTTTTTAGGACCCTCATGATTCCTTATAGAATCTTTCAAAATTCTCTTAAAAGATAAAGAATATGATGGCCCTGTTTTGATATTAAAATAAAAGGCAAATAATTTACATGTCAATTATATTTTGATTCACATAAAACCATTCTTTGGGGATACAAAATAGTCACTTTGAAATGGTACTTTTCTTTAAATGAGATCTAAAGAAAATTACAGTATGGAGAAAAAAATAAATGGAATTGAAAAGGCTGAGAAAAAACACTCAAATATGCTAAGCAAAACAATTTAGGTCCACACAAGACAATTTCCATATTTTTGACACAAAAATGCCAGATGCTCTGATCTTTCAATAAGTCTGATGCATTTAAAACATCAGTTTTATTTTAATAACTGGTTTTGAATTAGACTTTTCTTTTTCAAAGGTGAAAATGAAGTGCAGGAGTTTTTAATCTGGATATGCCTGTTTTTGAATATTTAAAGTTGTATGCTGAAATGTGCACGTGTGTTTATTGCTGGGAAGAAAGTCTTCTCCAGTTTCTCAAAAACTATTGCTTAGCATAAAGCACCAGCTAGTTGGACTCTTGCCTAGCCATGTCTTTTTATAGTAGTCCTTATTCCTAGTCTCTCGGTTCTCTCACCTACTAAATGGCGACCAACAGGCACCTCTCTGAATTGTGAGGCTGACAATGCAAAATGTATGGCACAATGCTCACTCATGGGGATCCCAGGTACGTGCACACACTGTGCTCACGTGTCATCACACAAAAACAACCCAATGGGAATGCTTTATTATTCTTAATGCCCAGTACCGATTATATTATTTTTAGGTTCAGGGGGGTTGAACCCAGGGGCGCTTAATAACTGAACCAAATCTCCCGCCTTTTTATTTTTGGAGACAGGGTCTCGCTAAGTTGCTTAGGTCCCAGCTAAGTTGCAGAGGCTGGCTTTGAACTTGCGATCCTCCTGCCCAAGACTCCCGAGCAGCTGGGATTACCCGCCTGCGCCACCGCGCAGTGCCCGGTACCTATTATTTTACTAAATCGTAGTGGCATGGACGGCAGTGAATATGTTGGCTTTATTCAACTCAGCAAGAATAACTCTGAGTCCCCTCTGTCTGACTGGATCGCCCCTCCCTGGGATGGAAACTATAGTAGTGTCAGGTCAACTGACACCTGGATCAGTGGAGTGGTGCACAAAAATTTTCCTAAAAGGGTAATAAAAATAATCAGCACCCACCCGCCAAGCTGCGATGCAGTCGGCGATCTGGAGAGCAGAGAAAGCGAACCAAGCATCTGCTAACTAATCTGCCACAGAGTTAACTGCGCCGGAGAGGAAATTACGGCAGCAAAAACGCTGGCGTCCTTCATTTGGTAAATTCCCCAACAGGAGCCAGAAAAGGCCGAGGTGTTTGTGAGATACACGAGAAACCTAGAGAAATGGTCACTAGAGAGATGGACTGGTCCTCTTCCTGGGACTGGAGACCCCGCAGGACCTCCCGAGTCATCGCCGCTATATCTGCAGAGCCCCACAAGTCACCGACAGCCTTACCTGGTCCTGACCTGCCTCCCCCACGCGCCCCTGTCCCGGATGGCCCGCCCCCCGCCGCTTCCCAGTTCCGGGCATCTTCAACGGAGAGCAGTAGAGAAACGGAAGCTTGGCGGCTAGAGCGGAACTCTGGTAACAACCCGGAATTACTAGCTTTCGCTCTCCGGGCGGGGCCTTCTAGGTCATGCAGAGCGCTTGCGCACTGACGCTAGCGCCTCTGTAGGGAGTACTGTGAAGGTGGGAAGGGTCCGGGTAGTTGGTTTTCCTGGAAGGTCCTGCTGGATCTGCCAGTTTCGTTTTTGCGGGGAATGTCTAGAAAAGCGGCTTCAATAAGCTCTGAAGCAATGGCGATGCGTGTGCTTTGTGATGGGAGGATAAAATGCAGTTTCTTTTGTCACCCACTTATTCCACTCTGTCCCCCCCCCCCCATCCACCGTAGATCTTAGGTGTTCCAAGGCATCACTTGACACTAGAGGCTTTCACACTCCCCTGAGGTGCCACTCCCCTCCTCCGACCCGCTACTCTTCCTCTAAGCTACTGCAGACCTTCCTGTGCTTCCCGCTTGGCTAGGTTTTTTGTTGTTTGCTTTGGTGGTGGTGCTGGGGGTTGAACCCAGGGCCTTGTGCATGCTAGGCAAGACTCTGCCAACTGAACTCTATCTCCAGAGGCGCCCCTCTCCCGCCCCCCGCCCTACCTGCCATTGGCTAGGTTAGGGGCTCTGTTCTCTGCATCTGTCCTTTGGCTCAGAAGCTTCTTCAAGGGGTGGGGATGGAGCATTATCTGTCTCCTCAGTAGTGAGCTAGACCTCTCTTGGCAGATCGTAGAAACTCTTAAGTATTTCATTCCTTGCTAAATCTGCTTCCAAGCAAGCCACATTTTATAGACATTGTCTGCAGCACTTACTGACTGTTTGATCAGTTGAGAAAAACAGTATTTTCTGAGCATTATTCAAGTATTTCATAAATACTCTAAAATTTACCCTGTAATTTAAGGCAAATCAGTAAGTAGAATACTAAGAAGGTATTCATTTGACACTGTCTTCCTTTCTATAGAATTTGTGTTTATGAAGTTATGTTTTGATATGGTATCAATTCACAGTATCAGTCTTATCACCTTGGATCTAGGGATTATAGTAATATTTACACTGAGGGTAATGAGAATCCTATGTATAACAACAGTTCAAAAAAGATACCCTTTGTTACAGAACTTCTGGGAGAAAATTTTACCTTGTCTTTTATGTTTCTGTGGAGTTGGCTTCATTTTATCTGAAATTCACTGTGCTATATAAACAAGACCTCCTTTATGTGTTGACTTTTGGAAAGTTTAAAGCTAAATTTGTAGTTGACTTGTGGCAAGAAATATATATATATATATATATATACACACACACACACACACACATACAGTCAGGTATGTACATATATATATATGTGTGTGTGTGTATACATGTCTGTAGTCATCGCTCAGTGGGGCTTTGTTCCAGGACTTCTCATGGATATCAAAATACCATATCAAGTCATGAGGTGCTCAAGTCCCTTAAATAAAGTATAGTATTTGCATATACCTACACATAGCTTCTTACATAATTTTTAAAAATTTATGTATGATAGCAGAATGCATTACAATTCTTATTACACATATAGAGCACAATTTTTCATATCTCTGGTTGTATACAAAGTATTCACACCAATTCGTGTCTTCATACATGTAGTTTGGCTAATAATGATCATCACATTCCACCATCATTTATAACCCCATGCCCCCTCCCTTCCCTTCCAACCCCTCTGCCCTATCTAGAGTATATTCCTCCTATGCTCTTTCTCCCTATTCCACTATGAATCAGCCTCTCTATATCAAAGAAAACATTAGGCATTTATTTTTTTGGGATTGGCTAACTTCACTTAGCATTATCTTCTCTAGCTCCATCCATTTACCTGCAAATGCCATGATTTTATTCTTTTATTGCTGAGTAATATTCCATTGTGTATATATGCCACATTTTTTAATCCATCTACTGAAGGGCATCTAGATTGGTTCCACAGTTTAGCTATTGTGAATTGTGCTGCTATAAACATTGATGTGGCTGTGTCCCTGTAGTATGCTGTTTTTAAGTCCTTTGGGGATAGACCAAGGAGAGGGATAGCTGGGTCAAATGGTGGTTCTATTCCTATTTTTCCAAGAAATCTCCATACTATTTTCAATATTGGCTGCACCAATTTGCAGTCCTATCAGCAGTGTATGAGTGTACCTTTTCCCCACATCCTCACCAACACTTATTGTTGTTTGTCTTCATAATAGCTGCCATTCTGAATGGAGTGAGATTATGAAATATAGAGTGGTTTTGATTTGCATTTCTCTAATTGCTAGTGATGATGAACATTTTTTTCATATATTTGTTGATTGATTCTATATCATCTTCTGAGAAGTGTCTGCTCAGGTCCTTGGCCCATTTATTGATTGGGTTATTATTTTTTTTTTGGTGCTTAGCTTTTTGAATTCTTTATATACCCTAGAGATTAGTGCTTTATCTGATATGTGACATGTAAAGATTTTCTCCCAAGATGTAGGCTCTCTATTCACCTCATTGATTGTTTCTTTTGCTGAAAAGAAACTTTTTAGTCTGAGTCCATCCCATTTACTGATTCTTGATTTTAATTCTTGTGCCACAGGAGTCTTATTTAAGGAAGTTGGGGCCTAATTCAACATTATGGAGATTAAGGCCTACTTTTTCTTCTATTAGATGTAGGGTCTCTGGTTGTATTCCTAAGTCCTTGATCCATTTTGAGTTGAGTTTTGTGCATGGTGAGAGTTTAGGGGTTTAATTTCATTTTGTTGCATATGGATTTCCAGTTTTCCCAGCACCAGTTGTTGAAGAGGCTATCTTTTCCCCAATGCGTGTTTTTGGCACCTTTGTCTAATATAAGATAATTGTAATTTTGTGGGTTAGTCTCTGTGTCCTCTATTCTGTACCATTGTAGTCTGTTTTGGTGCCAATACCATGCTGTTTTTGTTACTATTGCTCTGAAGAGTAGTGTAAGATCTGGTATAGTGGTGCCACCTGCTTAACTTTTCCTGCTAAGGATTGCTGTAGCTATTCTGGGTCTCTTATTTTGCCAGATGAATTTCATGATTGCTTTTTCTATTTCTATGAGGAATTTCATTGGGATTTTGATTGGAATTGCATTAAATCTGTATAGTGCTTTTAGAAGTATGGCCATTTTGATAATATTAATTCTGCCTATCCAAGAGCAAGGTAGATCTTTTCATCTTCTAAGGTCTTCTTTGACTTCTTTCTTTAGGGTTCTGTAATTTTCATTATATCGATTTTTTAACTTGTTTAGTTAAGTTGATTCCCAAGTATTTTTTTTTTTTTTGTGTGTGTGTCTTTTGAGGCTATTGTAAATGGGGTAGTTTTTCTCATTTCCCTTTCTGATGATTTGTCACTGATATACAGAAATGCCTTTGATAAATGGGTGTTGATTTTAAATCATGCTACTTTGCTGAATTAATTTACTAGTTATAGAAGTTTTCTTGTGGAACTTTTAGGGTCTTCTAGGTATAGAATCATACATCAGCAAATAGTGCCAATTTGAGTTCTTCTTTTCCTATGTGTATCCCTTTAATTTCTTTCATCTGTCTAGTTGCTCTGGCCAGTGTTTCAAGAACTATGTTAAATAGAAGTGGCGAAAGAGAGCATCCCTGTCTTGTTCCAGTTTTTACAGGGAATGCTTTCAATTTTTCTCCATTTAGAGTGATGTTGGCCTGGGGCTTAGCATAGATAGCTTTTATGATGTTGAGATATGTTCCTGTTATCCCTAGTTTTTCTGGTGTTTGGACCATAAAGGGGTGCTGTATTTTGTCAAATGCTTTTTCTGCATCTAATGAAATGATCATATTATTCTTATCTTTAAGTCTATTGATGTGATGAATTACATTTATTGATTTCTGGATGTTAAACCAACCTTGAATCCCTGGGATGAACCCCACTTGATCGTGGTGCACAATCTTTTTGAGATATATATATATATATATTTTTTTTTTTTTTGAGAGAGAGGGAATTTTTAAAAAATATTTATTTTTTAGTTTTCGGTGGACACAACATCTTTATTTGTATGTGGTACTGAGGATCGAACCCAGGCCACACGCAGGCCAGGTGAGCACGCTACTGCTTGAGCCACATCCCAAGCCCTTTTGATATGTTTTTGTATGTGATTTGCCAGAATTTTATTGAGAATTTTTACATCCATGTTCATTAGAGATATTGATCTGAAGTGTTTTTTTTTTTGATGTTTCTTTGCCTGGTTTTGGAATCAGGGTGATATTGGCCTTATAGAAATGAGTTTGGAAGTGCTCCCTCTCTATTTCTTGAAATAAATTGAAGAGTATTGTTATTAATTCTTCTTTAAAGGTCTTGTAGAACTTGGCTGTGTATCCATCCAGTTCTGGGCTTTTCTTGGCTGGTAGACTTTTGATGGCATCTTCTATTCATCACTTGAAATTGATCTGTTTAAATTGTGTATATCATCCTGATTCATTTTGGGCAAATTATATGACTCTAGAAATTTGTCGATACCTTTGATATTTTTTGTTTCATTGGAGTATAAGTTTTCAAAATAATTTCTAATTTTCTTTTGTATTTCTGTAGTGTCTGTTGTGATATTTCCTTTTTCATCATGTCTGTTAGTGATCTAAGTTTTCTCTCTCCTCTTTGTTAGCATGGCTAAGGGTCTGTCAATTTTATTTATTTTTTTTCAAAGAACCAACTTTTTGTTCTGTCAATTTTTAAAAATATTTATTTTTTAGATGTAGTTGGACACAATACCTTTATTTCACTTATTTATTTTTATGTGGTACTGAGCATTGAACCCAGTGCCTCGCACGTGCTAGGCTAGCGCGCTATCATTTGAGCCACATCCCGAGCCCTCTGTCAATTTTTTCAATTGTTTCTTTTGTCTCAATTTCATCTCTGATTTTAATTATTTCCTGTATTCTGCTGCTTTGGGTGTTGATTTGTTATTCTTTTCTAGGGCTTTGAGATGTAATGTTAAGTAATTTATTTGTTGACTTTTTCTTCTTTTAAGGAATGATCTCCATGCAACAGAGTTTCCTCTTAGAACTGCTTTCATAAGTGTCCCAGAGATTTCGATATGTTTTATCTGTGTTCTCATTCACCTCTAAATTTTTTTTAACCTCCTCCTTGATGTCTTCTGCAACCAGTTGTTCATTCAGTAACATATTATTTAGTCTCCAAGTGTTGGAGTGGATTTTATTTTTTATTTTATCATTGATTTCTAATTTCATTCCATTTTGATCTGATAGAATGCAGGGTAGTATCTCTACTTTTTTATATTTGACAAGAGTTGCTTTGTAGCATAGTATATGGTCTATTTTAGGATCCATGTGCTGCTGAGAAGAAAGTGTGTTCTCTTGTTGAAGGATGAAATATTCTATATATGTCAGTTAAGTCTAAGTTATTGATTGAATTATTGATTTTTATAGTTTCTTTGTTCAGTTTTTGTTTGGAAGATCTATCTAGTGATGAAAGAGGTGTGTTAAAGTCACCCAAAATTATTTTTCTGTGGTCATTTTGACTCTTGAACTTGAGAAGAGTTTGTTTGATGAACGTAGATGCTCCATTGTTTGCGGCATATATATTTATAATCGTTAAGTCTTGTTGGTGTATAGTTCCCTTAAGCAGTATGTAGTGTCCTTCTTTATCTTTTTTGATTGACTTTAGTTTGAAGTCTAGTTTATTTGATATGAGGATGGAAACGCCTGCTTGTTTCTGCAGTCCATGTGAGTGGTATGATTTTTCCCAACCCTTCACCTTCAGTCTATGGATGTCTTTTCCTATGAGATGAGTCTCTTGGAGGCAGCATCTTGTTGGGTCTTTTTCTTTTTTTTTCTTTTTTACCCAATCTGCTAGTCTCTGTCTTTTGATTGGTGAGTTTAGGTCATTAATATTGATGGTTATTATTGAGACATGATTTGTATTCCCAGCCATTTTTGTTATTTAACGTGACTTGGTTTCTCCTATGATTAGACTTTCCTTTAGTGTAATACCTCCTTCTATTGATTTTCATCATTGTTTTTCATTTCCTCTTCTTAGAATATTTTTCTGAGGATGTTCTGTAGTGCAGGATTTCTAGTTGTAAATTCATTTAACTTTTGTTTATCATGGAAGGTTTTTATTTTGTCATTAAATCTAAAGCTTAGTTTTGCTGTATATAAGATTCTTGGTTGGCACCCATTTTCTTTCAGAGCTTGGTGTATGTTGTTCCATGATTTCCTTGTTATGAGGATATGGGTTGAAAAATCTGCTGAGATATGAATTGGTCTCCCCCATATTTGATCTAATGCCTCTCTCTCTTACGACTTTTAAGATTCTCTCCTTATTCTGTATGCTAGGCATTTTTATTATAATGAGCCTTTGTGTAGATCTGTTATAATTTTGTACATTTGGTGTCCTGTAAGCCTCTTGTATTTGGTTTTCCAATTCATTCTTCATGCTTGGGAAATTTTCTGATATTATCTCATTGATGAGATTGTGCATTCCTTTGGTTTGACACTCTGTGCCTTCCTCTATCCTAATAACTCTTAGATTTGGTCTTTTGATGCTGTCCCATAGTTCTTGGATGTTTGGTTCATGGTTTCTTACTATCTTCACTGTGTGATCAGTTTTATTTTCCAGATTGTATACTTGTCTTCATTATCTGACGTTCTTTCTTCCAAGTTATCTAGTCTGTTGGTTATGCTTTCTATTGAGTTTTTTTGATTTATTGTATCTTTCAATTCAAGGATTTCTGACCTTTTTTTTTCAGAGTCTCTATCTCTCTTTTGAAGTAATCTTTTGCTACTGTATTTGCTCTCTTATCTCATTGTTGGAGTGATCAATTTTTGCCTGTATTTGCTCATTTAGGTCATTCTTTAATTCACAGATCATTTTAATTATGAACCTTCTGAACTCCTTCTCTGACGTTTCATTAACTTTGCTCTCCATGGATTGTTATTATAGTGTCCTGGTTTGTTTGGGGCACTTTCCTCCCTTGTTTTTTCATGTTGTCTATGTGTCTTCCTTTCTTACAATGTGGATCTGAGATATTACAGTTTCTTCCCTATATTTTAGTAGTACCTATGCAGATTGTCTGTACCTCACCTTGATGTTGGGCTTCCAAACCCTGCTGGTGTCCCTCACTGTATGCTACCGTATCCTGGACCTGGGTCCTGTGCAAGTCAGCATGGGTAGATCTGGGCTGTCAGGCTTGACCTCCCCCTGTAGTCCTCTGGTTGGAAGGGGTGGTCCTGCACCAGAAGCTAGGCTCTGGCAGGTGTCTGCCCCGCAGGGGGAGGGGTGGACTGGGCCTACTGTGAGCCTGGGCCTCTGGTCTTGACCTCCCACAGTAGTCTCAGCTTCCTACAAACTTTAAATCATCTCTAGTTTGCTTAAGATATCTAATTTAATGTAAAATCTGTGTAAAGAGTTGTTATACTGTATTGTTTAGGAAATGATGACAGGAAAAATGTCTGTCCATGTTCATTACAGAAACAATATTTTTTCCAAAGGTTTCTGATCCATAGTTGGTTGAATCCACAAATGTAAAACCTGTAGTTATGGAGGACCAGCTATGGTCACATAAACCTTGTTGTTCTATATCTATCCTTGTTTTTTTTTTTTTTTCATTTTGGCCTATTTATTATTTGTGTTAACAACATGTTTGGTGAATTTCCAAAAACTACCACAAATGTTTCCTGAAGAATAGCAAGGTGTGTTAGTTCATTTTCTGTTGTTAACAACCCAATGTAACATATTCCTTAAATTATAAATAAAAAAGAGGTTAATTTTGGCTTATGGTTCTGTTCCAAAGGTGAGGCCCCACCTCTGGTGTTAGAGTCTCAAGATGGTACAGGGCATCACATGGCTGGAGACAGGGTATGTGTATGTGTCTGCCTGTCTTTTCTGGTTTCTCTTATTATAAAACCACCACTATTCAATTATGGGGACTCCTCTGTGATGGCCTTATCGAATCCTAATGATTATTTCCTAAAGGCTTCCCCTCTAAATATCTATAGTTGAATTACATTTCTACCATCTTAATACCTCACAATGAGGATTACATTTCCACACATGAACCTTTGGAGGACACACTCAAACCATATCCAAATCATAGCAGAAGTTATAAAGAGTTACAGATGGTTGTTTATTCGAGGTGTTTTCTATTGTGACTCTCATTGAGTCAAGTTCACATGGTTCTTATTAGTTTTCTGAGGCTACTGTAACAAAATACCATGAACTTGGCGACAATAAACAGAAATTTATTCCTCACATTTCTGGAGGTTCTAAGTTCAAATATAACATAACTGGTCCAAAGTCAAGATGTTGACAGGACTGTGCTCCCTCCAGACTCCAGGGGAGAATTCTTTCTTTGACTCTTCCAGCTTCTGGTGGCCTCTGGAATTCATTGGCTTGTGGCTACATCACTTCAGTATTCAAATTCAGCATCTTCAAACCTTGCTCAGCTCTTCTTCTCATTGCTTGTTCCTCTGTGTGTGTTAGATCTCCTATTGCTTTCCTTTTATAAGGTTACATGTGATTGCATCTAGGACCCACCTGATAATCTAAGACACTCTTTCCATCTCAAGATCCTTAATTCAACTACATATTTAAAGACCCTTTTACAATATAGTATAAAGTTTGAAGATTCCAGGGATCAGGACTTGATATCTGTAGGAAACATTTTTTGGCCTGTCATGGAGTTAGAAGTAGCAAGTCTATGAAATTGTCCAGTCAAAGATTGTTACTGACCAAGAGGAAAGTTGGGCTATTACAGGTGGAAAAACTATGTAATAGAATAAAATTTAGCTTTCTGTGGACGTTGACTACACCAGACCTTGGCTCACCCACTCGTACCTCCAAGTCATATTTCTTTAAGAATACTTACTATAGTCAGAAATTGCTTTATACTTAGATATTGCCTTATTTACTTCTGTTTTCAGTCATCTATGGTTTTCATTGGTGGGCTAGGGATCATGAGTTGGTACTATAGTTTGGATCTGGAATGTCTGCCAAGGGGATAATGTGACTCCAGGTCCTTCCACTTCCTTTTCCCCATCCAAGCTATCAGGTGAATTGGCTCTTTGTGTTAAAGGATTAGTCCCCAGCTAGATGCTGTTGGGAAGTTGTGGGACCTCGATGAGGTGAGGCCTAGTGGGAGCTCTTAGGTCATTGAGAGTGTGCCAGTTAGGGTTTGTATATGAGGTATCTCCATTTGGTGGATTAACACTTTGGAAGAACTACTGTACTGGGCAGTAATAGGCAGGTGTGGTGTGGGAGGAGAAAGCAGGTCACCAGGGGCATGCCTTTGGGGTTTACATTTTGTCCCTGGTGAGCAGAACTCTCTCTCTCCGCCTGCTTCCTAGCTGTCATGAGCTGCATAGCTTTCCTCTGCCATGATGTTCTCTCTCACCTCAAGCCCAGAGCAATGGAGCTGACTGACTTTGGACTGAACCTTTGAAATGTGAGCCCTAAATAAACTTTCCTTCTCTCAGTTGTTCTTGTTAGGTATTTTGGTCATAATGATGAAAAGTTGATTAACACAATTCTCTTGAAGGGGATAATGTGACCCCAGTTCCTTCCACTTCCTTTTTCCCATCCAAGCTATGAGGTGAATTGGCTCTTTGTGCCTCCACATGCTCCCTGCATGCTGTGCTGCCTTGCCATAGGCCCAAAGCAATGGGGCCAATCAGTCATGGGCTGAAACCTCTAAAACTGTGAATGAAAATAAAACTTTCTCTTTATAAGTTCATAATGAAATCAATTCAATAGGCCAAGATCAGAATTAAAAGATAGTATAGTAGGAATATCAGAGAGTGTTGCATGTAGTGTGGATAATTATTGTTTCATGAAACAATATGCATGTGTGCATTGAATCATGGTGTAAATATACTTCTTACTCTTGGTTGTGGTGAAGTGGAAAGCATCTGCTATATGTGATTTCATTATTCATCATTCTCTGTGGAAAATGTTCCTTGCTATTAGGCAGAGCAAGAATTACAGCTCACATCCACTTCAGGTTCTTATTATGTGGTATAGTACTGGTGAAGGTGGATGCTTATTGCTTTAAGTAAATCAATTTATAGATCTTCTG
Source organism: Marmota marmota marmota (assembly GCF_001458135.2). Taxonomy (NCBI): domain Eukaryota; kingdom Metazoa; phylum Chordata; class Mammalia; order Rodentia; family Sciuridae; genus Marmota; species Marmota marmota. Next base: position 10,650,430 of record NW_026000164.1, on the reverse strand, counting down.
TTTCTATAAGTACTTAGCATTATACAGGTTCTTTCCACTTTTGAATTTACTATAGTTCTCTCACTTTACAAAAGAAAGGTACAGCTCTCACCCAGTGTATGAAACCCTCCAGATGACAAATAAAAGGGCAGTTCAAACTGTTTTGGAGGAAGTTCCCATGAATGATCAGTCAAGGCAACTGAAAACCCTTGTTAAGCTTCCTCTCTCTTCCCGACTCACGTGTTAAGGGTGAAGTGTGGCTGTCAGAGGTATCGTAATTGGATATTTGTTGTGATTTTCTGAAATCAGATATACTGTGTGTTAGTAATGAGATTTTTTCCTTTAATCACCACCTCTTTTCCATTTTCTGTGAAGCAATGCACAGTTATTGAAGAAGAATCTGATGAGAACAAAGGAAAGACAGCATGGAATAAAGTATTGAACTGCCAGGTATTTTTCCCCAGAAATTTAAATATAAACAGTTCTTTCCATCCATTCTCAGTATTTATCCACAGGATGTGTCATTATCTGGAAATAAAAGCAGAGCTTTGGACAGCTGAAGTAGAGGAGGTTAGTGACACTGTTAATTATCCATGTAATATGGATTATTTTTAGGAACCTTCCTAGCATTACACTAGAATTACCTGCAAAAACAATCATACATAATTTTATTTAAATTTGCTGTGTTGTCCAATAAAGATCAAAATGTATAGTGATAATCACTGAAACAGTGAAGTATTTCCCATTTCCCTCCCTGATGGTGGGATTGGGCAAGGCCATGTGACTCTTTCTGGCTGACAGTTATGAGCAGAAGCAAAGTGTCACCTTCTGGCTAGTGCAGTTATGCCCTTAGTAAACTCCAGTGTTCTCTTTCCTCTCTGAAGATGAGAGTTACTGCTCTGTCAGCGGGAGCTCCAGAGAGATTATGAGAGTCTGCTCCTTTTCTTCCAGCCATGATGGAAATATAGCTTAGGTTAAAAATGAGCCTTTGCTCTTTTTAAAAAAAATATTTACTTTTTAGTTTTAGTTGGACACAATACCTTTATTTTAAGGTGGTGCTGAGGATCGAACCCAGGGTCTCACATGTGCTAGGTGAGCTTCTACCACTGAGCCACAACCCCAGCCCCAAGCCTTTGCTCTTTTAAGTCATGCACCTTTGTTGTTGGTCACTGCCTCATGTCCTAGCCTATCAGGGATGGCACACTTAGACTAGATTCTATTTTGAAATACATAAATTCTTCAATTCTGACCTATTTCATCTTTTTTTTTATATTTTTATTTTTTTTTTAGTTTTCGGCGGACACAACATCTTTGTATGTGGTGCTGAGGATCGAACCCAGGCCGCACGCATGCCAGGTGAGCGCGCTACCGCTCAAGCCACATCCCCAGCCCCCTATTTCATCTTTTAATAAGTATGATATTGTCTCTTATCAACAAAAATAAAATTATGCTTTAGTTGCTGGATTATTTTTTTAACGACACTTTATTTTTCTTTTCCTTTAAATAAATAAATAAATAAATAAATATATATATATATATATATATATATATATATAT
>NW_026000164.1:10637211-10647393 GCF_001458135.2 Marmota marmota marmota | reverse complement strand
TATATATATATATATATATTTATATAAATATTTGGTACTGGGGATTGAACTCAGGGGCACTCAACCACTGAGCCACAACCCCAGCCCTATTTTATATTTTATTTAGAGGCAGGGTCTTTCTGAGTTGTTTAGGTCTTCACCAAGTTGTTGAGCCTGGCTTTGAACTTGAGATCCCTCTGCCTCAGCCTCTTGAGGCGCTGAGATTACAGGTGTGTGCCACTGCACCTGGCTTATAGGAAATGGTTTGAATGATGATTTTCAAACAATTGATTAGAGTTACTCTGGAATTTTTATATACAATTCTTCTTTACCTGTTCCTAAAAGCTGAAAACCAAAGTTTTCACATAGACACACTTACTGAAGAAATACTGTCTAATTTATAGGCTAATTCATAAATAATGTTTATTTTAATGATACATTATATTTTATTATTATGGTTTAAGTAATGAAAAAGCCAAAACGTTTATTCTTGATTTTAGGACAAAAAACCAAACATTTTATTAGTGTTTTTTTTTGTTGTTGTTGCTGTGCTGGGCATTGAACCCAGGCCTCTGGCATGCTAAGTAAGCACTCTACCACTGATCTATATCCCCACCCTTATTCTATTTGTTTTGATATCATTTTAAATGTTACTGCTTTTTAATAATTATGCTTATAAGATGCATTTGATAATTTGTTTCCCAGTTTAGAAAAACCTCAAAATACATATTCTAATACATTATTTGAATTGAAAATGGAGTTTTCAATTCATTTTGAATTGTGAATCTGACCTAGATGATTGGTTTGACAATCAAGATTGACTTTAGATCATGTGATTAGTAGGATATTTTCTATAAACTGCATAAGCCATATCTATAGCAACTCCACAGTTTGGTGTGTATGTATGTACATATGTAATATGTAAATATATTCCATGATAATGTTAAAGGATTTTATAAAAAGTATTTTGTAGTAGGCTCTCATTGTAGAGCAGTGGTAGAGTGCTTGCCTAGCATGTGTGGGGCCCTGGGTTTGAGTCCAAGTACTACAAAAAAAAATTTTTTTTGTATCAAAATTAACAATATTTCCATTTGCTAACTCTTCAAGAGTTATTTCAGCTAAAACAAGACACTTCTTCATGAAAACAAAACAAATATAGATCTGGCGAATCTTTGGCATTGCTTTGACTCTCCCAGACATTGTGAAAGTAAATGACTATGATGACTGGACTCTTAAAAATCAGATGAAAAACAATTTTTCGTTTTCAGAAAAATTGAAGAAGACACAAGTTAACCTGTCAACTGACAGATCATTATACATATTTTTGTAATAGATTTCTATATATATTTTTTGCATATAACTCAGAGGAAATTCAAAGAATTGGGTGATATTATCATATTCCACAGCATGGGTAACCTGATGTTCAGAAGTTTGGTTTTGATATGTTTGGCCATGGTTTTGTTTGCATGGTTCTTTTTGGGATTCTCTGGATTTATTTAATCTGTAAATTTATGTAGTTCATCAAATTAGAGACATTTTGGCTATTATTTCTCCAGTGTTCTTTTTGCACCAATACTTCTGTCCTAGGACTATAATGAAATGAACACTAGATCATTTGATAGTATTCTATTCTTTTTTCTTTTTTCTCTGTTCTGATTGGAACAGAGACATCTGATTGGATGTTGATTAATCTGTCTTTAAATTCATATTGACTCATTTGTCATTATCTCCATTTTGGTACTGAGCCCACCCAGTGACTTTTTCAGATGTAATTTTTAGTTCTAAAATTTATATTTGAGGGGCTGGGGTTGTGGCTCAGAGGTAGAGTGCTTGCCTACCATGCATGAGACATTGGGTTTGATCCTCAGCACCACATAAAAATAAAAAATAAAGATATTGTGTCCACCTTTAACTGAAACATAGATACTACAAAAAGAAAAAATTACATTTGATTTTTGTTATTATTCTGCTGATAATGTCTGTATTTCTACCCATTTGGGAAGTGTTTACCTTCCTCATGAAATATGAACATAATAGCTGCTTTAAAGTCTTTGTCTTTTCCAACATCTGGGTCATCTTGAGGTTGTGCTGTCTTTATTTCCTTTTCCCTTGAGAATTGTTTGGTTTCTTGGTTCTTTATGTGTTGAGTAATTGTGGATGGTATTCTGGACAATTTTGATATTAAAAGCTGTCTTAAGGCTGTTAGACTTCTCTGGAGAATGATGATTTTTATTAGTGTATTTTAGCAGGCAATCAGCTTGGCTAGATTCAGATAGTTCTTGTACATAAATCTAAATACAAGTTCTAAGACTAAAAAATTCTGTTAGAAAACATATAAGAACATTGGAAAAGGCAAAATTTTCTTGGATGGGACATGAAAAAACATCAAACATAAGGAAAAAATTGGTAATTTATACTTTATCAAAATTTAAAAATTTTTGATCTTTGAAATACACTTTTTTTTGAAATACACTTGAAAAAATGAAAAGATTGGCCACAACTGGGAGAAAATATTTGCAACACATATGTTTAATAAAGGACTTAGAGCCAGAATATACAAAGAACTCTTACAACTCAAGAAGACAAGCAACCCAATTAGAATGGAGGCAAGAAATGTGAAGAGACACCTGACTAAAGAAAATAGACAGTAAATCAGCACATGAAAAGATGCTTACTGTCATAGACTATCAAGGAAATGCAAGTTAAAGCCAATGTACTGAGTAGACTGGCTAAAATTAAAACAGTAAAAATGCTAGAATGGATGTCCATGGAGCTAATGGGATTAGAAAATTATACAACCACTTTGGAAAACAATTTGCAGGTTATGATAAAGTTAAACATACTTACCAAGAGGCCCAATAATTTCACTACCCTTAATAGAAATGAAAAAAAAAGTTTACAGAAAGATGTATTATTCAAATGTTTATAGCATTTTTACTTATAGTACAAGTCTAATCTGAGAAACATCTGAAATGCCTATCAACCGATTAAAAACATAAGCAAATTGTGGCACCTATATACAGTGAAATACTACTAAGTAATAAAAGGTAATAAAATACTGGTGCATACAACTACATTGGTAAGCTTCAAAAGCATCTGGGAAGTGTTTACCTTAAGTGAAAGAAGCCAGGCACAAATGGGTACATGCCGAATGAGTCCATTTATATGACATTCTGGAAAAGGTATACCACAGTGACTGAAAACTATAGGTACAGATCAGTATTTGCCAATGGCTGGTGTTGGGGAGGGGATTGACCACAGAGAGCCATGAGAGAACTTTTTTAGGTAATTGAAATGTTTTTCAATTTTATTAGTATTCACACAACTGTACATATTTGTCAAAACTCATCAAACTGCATACCTAAAAAGACTGTATTTTATGGTATGTAAATTACACCTAAATAAACCAGAATTTTAAAATAAGAGGTGTTCTTTTATAGCTTTTTGAATGAATGCTTCCTTATTTCTTTTTAAAATTTAGATTATGCTCTGTAAAAAATGGTACAGATATAGCTAAAGCTTTATCCTTCTACTGTCCCTCTCATTTTCCCCTTCCCAGAGATAACAGTTGTTTTGTAGCTGGTGTGTATAACTCATATGTGTCTATTTTCACTTATAGGACATATCTACACATCCATAAATAGTACACAAACAACTATTTTTTTTTAAATTTTTTATTGTTGGCTGTTCAAAACATTACATAGTTCTTGATATGTCATATTTCACACTTTGATTCAAGTGGGTTATGAGCTCCCATTTTTACCCCATATACAGATTGCAGAATTACATCAGTTACACATCCATTGATTTACATATTGCCATACTAGTGTCTGTTGTGTTCTGCTGCCTTTCCTATCCTCTACTATCCCCCCTCCCCTCCCCTCCCCTCCCCTCTTCTCTCTCTGCCCCCTCTACTGGCATTCATTTGTCCCCCTTGTATTATTTTTCCCTTTCCCCTCACTTCCTCTTGTATGTACTTTTGTATAACCCTGAGGGTCTCCTTCCATTTCCATGCAATTTCCCTTCTCTCTCCCTTTCCCTCCCACCTCTCATCCCTGTTTAATGTTAATCTTCTTCTCATGCTCTTCGACCCTACTCTGTTCTTAGTTACTCTCCTTATATCAAAGAAGACATTTGGCATTTGTTTTTTAGGGATTGGCTAGCTTCACTTAGCATAATCTGCTCTAATGCCATCCATTTCCCTGCAAATTCTATGATTTTGTCATTTTTTAATGCAGAGTAATACTCCATTGTGTATAAATGCCACATTTTTTTTATCCATTCGTCTATTGAAGGGCATCTAGGTTGGTTCCACAGTCTTGCTATTGTGAATTGTGCTGCTATGAACATCGATGTAGCAGTGTCCCTGTAGCATGCTCTTTTTAGGTCTTTAGGGAATAGACCGAGAAGGGGAATAGCTGGGTCAAATGGTGGCTCCATTCCCAGCTTTCCAAGAAATCTCCATACTGCTTTCCAAATTGGCTGCACCAATTTGCAGTCCCACCAGCAATGTACAAGTGTACCCTTTTCCCCACATCCTCGCCAGCACTTGTTGTTGTTTGACTTCATAATGGCTGCCAATCTTACTGGAGTGAGATGGTATCTTAGGGTGGTTTTGATTTGCATTTCTCTGACTGCTAGAGATGGTGAGCATTTTTTCATGTACTTGTTGATTGATTGTATGTCCTCCTCTGAGAAGTGTCTGTTCAGGTCCTTGGCCCATTTGTTGATTGGGTTGTTTGTTCTCTTATTGTCTAATTTTTTGAGTTCTTTGTATACTCTGGATATTAGGGCTCTATCTGAAGTGTGAGGAGTAAAGATTTGTTCCCAGGGTGTAGGCTCCCTATTTACCTCTCTTATTGTTTCTTTTGCTGAGAAAAAACTTTTTAGTTTGAGTAAGTCCCATTTGTTGATTCTAGTTATTAACTTTTGTGCTATGGGTGTCCTATTGAGGAATTTGGAGCCCGACCCCACAGTATGTAGATCGTAGCCAACTTTTTCTTCTATCAGACGGCGTGTCTCTGATTTGATATCAAGCTCCTTGATCCATTTTGAATTAACTTTTGTGCATGGCGAGAGAAAGGGATTCAGTTTCATTTTGTTGCATATGGATTTCCAGTTTTCCCAGCACCATTTGTTGAAGATGCTATCCTTCCTCCATTGCATGCTTTTACCCCTTTATCAAATATAAGGTCACAAACAACTATTTTTTATTTAAAAATTACATTGATGGTTTTATTCTGTGTCTTTTGCAGCTTGCTTTAATCACTTGAAATTGTGTTTTTAAGATTCATCCATGTTAATATATACAGATACAATTCATCCATTTTAATTTATGTAGAGTATTCCTCTATATGAATAAATTATGGTTATTCAACCATTTTTACACTAAGGGGACAGTTGTCTCCTTTTTTTTTTTGGCCTTTCGTTTTCAGAAACAATGATTTCATGAACAAACCTTTGCAAATTGCCTGTCGGAGTCTCTTTGGGTGAGGCACCTAACCATGTTACTGCTAGTTTAAAGGGCATGACTTTCAATTAGGCATCTCTAACCACCTAAAAATGGACCAATTTATATCCCATGAGCAATGTATAAATATTCCTGTTTCTCCACACCTAATATTTCATATGTTCATATTTATCAAGCTTGGGGAGAAATAACACCTAAAATGCCTATTCTGGGTGATTCTTGAAATTGTGCATCACTTACCTCATTATCTTCCTCTTCCTTTTTCTAATCCCTGGCTTCTGCTGCTTCTCTGTTATCCATCCCAGTAAGTGACACCACTATTATTCTAGATGCTTAAGTCAGAAATCTGGGTACCACCCCTGAATTCTCTTCCCCTTTCCCCCACATCCATCCTCCAAATCTTTGTCATCCTTATTTCTCACCCATAATATTATAGGATCTCCGCCCTGGTCTCCTCCCTAAGTGTACCCCCTTCCAATTGATTCTCCTCAGTGTAGCAATGATTATCTCCCTGAAATACAAATCTGATTTTCTCACCCCTACTCTAATATTCCCAGTGGTTTCCCGCCACCCACACTGTTTACAAGTCTCTCACAAGCTGACCTCTATGTTGACAGCCTCATATTTCTCCACTCCTTCATCAAAATCCTCACTCCAGTTTTAGTGAGCCACTTTCAGTTTCAGGATGTATCTGTGCCTAGAACACTTGTTTTTTTTTCTCCTTTGGCTAATCCCTTTGTTCTCAAACTATTTTTTTTTCTTTGAGAGGCCTTGTCTTTTTTTACTTGTTCTTTTTAGTTATACATGATCACAGAATATATTTTGACATATCATACATACATGGAGTATAACTTCCCATTTATGTGGTTGTACCTGATTCTGGAGTTACACTGGTCATGTATTCATATAAGAATGCAGGAAAGTTATACCCAATTCATTCTACTGTCTTTCCCATTCCTATCCCCACCTGCCTTCTACACACTCCACCCTGTCCAATCTGGTGAACCTCCCCTCACTCCTCCCATTGTGAGTCAGCATCTGTATATAGAAGAGAATATCTGGCCTTTGATTTTCTGGGGATTGACTTATTTCACTTAGCATGATAGTTCCCAGTTCTATTCATTTACAGGCAAATGCCATAATTTCATTCTTCTTTATGGCTGAATAATATTCCATTGTGTATGTATAACATTTTCTTTATCTGTTCATCTGTTGTAGAGCACCTAGGTTGTTTCCATAGCTTAGCTATTGTGAATTAAGCTGCTATGAAAAATTGATGTGGCTGCATCACTATAGTATGCTGATTTTTAAGTCCTTGAGGAGTGAAGTAACTGGGTCAAATGGTAGTTCTGTTCCTGGTTTTCTGAGAAATCTTTATACTGCTTTCCAGAGTGGTTGTTCCAATTTGCAGTCCCATCAGCAATGTATCAGTGTACCTTTTTTCCCCACGTCTTTGCCAACATTTATTGTTACTTATATTCTTGATAAATGCCTTTCTGACTAGGGTGAAATGAAATCTCAGTGCAGTTTTAATTTGTACTTCTCTAATTGCTAATGATGCTGAACAATTTTTCATATATTTGTCGATTGATTGTATTTCTTCTGTGAAATGTCTGTTCAGTTCCTTTCCCCATTTATTAATTGGGTTATTTGTTTCTTTGGTGTCAAATTTTTTGAATTCTTTACATATTCTGAATATTAATGCTCTAACTGAGGTGCAGGTGGCAAAAATTTTCTCCCATTCTATAGGCTCTCTTTTCATATTCTTGATTGTTTTCTTTGCTGTGAAGCAGCTTTTTAGTCTGATATCATCCCATCTATTTGTTCTTGATTTTACTTCTTGATTTCACTGCTTGATTTTAGGAGTCTTGTTGAGGAATTCAGCTCCTAAGCTGACATGATGGAGAGTTGGGCCTACTTTTTCTTCTAGTAGATGCAGGGTCTCTGGTCTAATGCTTAGGTTCTTGATCCATTTTGAGTGGAATTTTGTTCAGAGTGAAAGATAGGGGTCTAATTTTATTTTGTTACATATGGATTTCCAGTTTGGGGAGGCCTTTTCTGATGCTCTTAACATGTTTGGTAACTTTGTGTGTGTGTGTGTGTGTGTGTGTGTGTGTAGTAGTGAGGGTATGTAACAGAATAACCAAGATGGGTAATTTGTAAGGGAAAGAGGTTTATTTAGTTCTGGAGGCTAGAAGTCCAAGATTGGCATTGGCATCTGGTGAGGCCATCAAGTTGCATCAATAACAGAGAAAAATGGAAAGACCAGTGAGTGCCTGGGAACAGGGCACAACCCTGGGGCTCCCTCACTTTATGACAGCCTGTTGTCATGGTAACTAATCAGGTCTTGTAAGCACTGCATTAACCCTTCTTAATAACCCAATCCGCTCTTAAGGTTCCCACCACTTTGTAATACTGTTACAAAGGACCAGATTTCAGCTTGAGTTTTAGAAGGAACAAACCATTTTCAGGCTATAGCAGAGGACCAGCACAGAATGAAGGTACAAACTGTGGTCAGCGCTTCAAGAGTGCTGGGTAACAGACACATTTCCCAACTGTGTCACTCAGGCAAACTCGCTTTTTCATAATTCAGTTTTCTTACCTGTAAAATGGAAATAACAACAGAACCTCCCTAAAAAAAGTTGTGAGAATCCAAAGGAGTTAATATAAATATAAAGGCTTAGGACAGTGTCAGAAAATGAGAGCTCATAAAATGTTAGCAGCATTCTTTCCTTTATATTGTTATTATTTCTTGTTTATAAATTCTGCAGTTTAGGCTCCTTTAGGCTATAAATTATGTGCATTTTGTTTGTAATTATATGCTTTAAGACTAGTATACAGCCTGATCCATGATAAAATTTTGAATTGAAGGAGTGAATAAATGAAGCTAGTCTGACTGAAAAAAATATTTTTCTCTAACTGTTTCTAATTCCATCAACACAATTCTTTTTGCTTCTGGGTTCTGAGCCAGTTTCTGTTAATCAGGCACCATATGATCATAGATTCTTCCCATGCACACACTAGTTCAGGATTTTCACATCTTTTTTTTTTTTTCCTTAATACGTCACTAATGGGATAATGACCACAGCCCTTCTATGTAAATCCTGGCTCCTTTATGCTCGCAGGACTTCTAGAAGCACAACATTATCATTAACCCATCAATATCATTATCATCAATCTGTGTTGAAATCTATTAAATATTTTTATTTGTCAGCTGAGGTGATCATATGACTTTTTCTGTTAATGTGATGAATTACAATGAATGATTTACCTTTTATTCCCAGAATAAACACAACCAGTTGTGATATACAGTTATTTTTGTATATTTCCGCATTTAGTTTGCAAATATTTTGTTTAGGAATTTTTCATCTACATTGGGGATGTAATTAATATGTAATTTTACTTTCTCAAAATGTACTCACCAGGTTTTGGTGTAAAAGTAAGCTAACATATAAAATAATGCAGGGCATGTTTCCCTTCTTCTGTGTCCTGGAGTAGTTTTGAGATTATTTAGCATTATTTCTTCTACATTTAGTAGAATTCACTGGTTATTTGAAATTATCTATTCTTACATTTCTTTTTTGTAGGAAAGTTTTAAATTATAGATTCACTTAAAATCATTATTATTCTAATTTTTTATTTTTGTAATTCCACTCATTGCCCTTCTAAAACTAACTATAGATTTTTCTTTATTCTTATGTCAATTTTGGCAGTTGTATATTTTCTTTTTTTTTTTTCTCTTTTATTTATTTATTTATTTATTTTTTATTGGTTGTTCAAAACATTACACAGCTCATGACATATCATCTTCCATACATTTGATTCAAGTGGGTTATGAACTCCCATTTTTTACCCCAAATACAAGTTGCAGAATCACATCGGTTACACATCCACATTTTTACATAATACCATATTAGTGACTGTTGTATTCTGCTACCTTTCCTATCCCCTACTATCCCCCCTCCCCTTCCCTCTCATCTTCCCTCTCTACCCCATCTGCTGTTGTTTTAATTCTCTCCCTTGTTTTTTTTTTTTCCCCTTTCCCCTCACAAACTCTTATATGTAACTTTGTGTAACAATGAGGGTCTCCTTCCATTTCCATAGTTTCCCTTCTCTCTCCCTTTCTCTCCCCCCACTAGTCTCTGTTTAATGTTAATCTTTTCCTCATGCTCTTCTTCCCTGTTCTGATCTTAGTTGCTCTCTTTATATCAAAGAAGACATTTGGCATTTGTTTTTTAAGGATTGGCTAGCTTCACTTAGCATAATCTGCTCTAATGCCATCCATTTCCCTGCAAAATCCATGATTTTGTCATTTTTTAGTGCTGCGTAATACTCCATTGTGTATAAATGCCACAGTTTTTTAATCCATTCATCTATTGAAGGGCATCTGGGTTGATTCCAAAGTCTAGCTATTGTGAATTGTGCTGCCATGATCATTGATGTGGCAGTATCCCTATAGTATGCTCTTTTAAGGTCCTCAGGGAATAGACCGAGAAGGGCGATAGCTGGGTCAAATGGTGGTTCCATTCCCAGCTTTCCTAGGAATCTCCATACTGCTTTCCATATTGGCCGCACCAGTTTGCAGTTCCACCAGCAATGTACAAGTGTACCCTTTTCCCCACATCCTCGCCAGCACTTATTGTTGCTTGACTTCATAATGGCTGCCAATCTTACTGGAGTGAGATGGTATCTTAGGGTGGTTTTGATTTGCATTTCTCTGACTGCTAGAGATG